>NW_022279865.1:5000-12500 GCF_009193385.2 Nasonia vitripennis
GAGGAAAGGAGGCAAAAGTAATGAATGCCGTGGTTGAATTGCCGAATGAATGTAAGGAGAGATTGTTAAAGAATGGAAGAGTGTATGTGGGATGGATGTCCTATAAGGTAAAAGTGTGTGAGAAAGTTTTAAGATGTAATGGATGTATGTTATTTGGTCACAAAGCGAGCGATTGCAAGAACAAGAGAGTATGTTACAGGTGTGGAATGACTGGACACCAGGCTCGGGAGTGTCGGGGCCCCGAGACCTGTGTTAACTGCAAAAGTAGGGGCAGGCCCGCGGACCACTCGTCCTTCTCGACAGGGTGTCCCGAGTATGTATGGCGGCTGAATGAGTTTAGAAAACGTGTAAATGGCTAGTCTGAACGTTGAAAATAATGGTGATGTGGGTGTGAATGTGAGTGTGTCTCCGATTGTGAGCGGGAGTGTGAATGTAATTCAGTATAATTGCCAAAAATCGAGTGGAGTAATGCATGATTTAGGTGAATGGTTGCTCCGAGAGAGGATCCAAGTGGGTCTTCTCCAGGAGCCGTATGTTCAGAATGAGCGTGTATGTGGCCTGCCTGCATGGATGCGTATGTTCAAGAGTGCATCTGGATCAGCATGTGTGATTGTCCCTGATAGTGAATGTGAGTGTATGTTGGTTGAGGAGTGTAAATTTGATGATGCTGTATGTGTATGGTTTAAGAATAGCGTGTGTGAAATGTATGTTTTGTCTCTGTATTGTCGGCCGAGTGGGAATATGCGCGAATGTATAGAGTACCTGGATAGATTGAATGGATGTATGAATGGAAAGTGTGTGTTGATTGGCATGGATGCGAATGCCACGTCTGCCCTATGGCACAGCAAGGCCATGGGCCGGGCGTGGAATAGTAAGAAAAGGGGCGAAATTTTAGAAGAATGGGTGATGCAAACGAGAATGGAAGTGTTGAATGTGCCCTCCCAGAGCTTCACATTTAGTGGAGCTCGAGGGGAGAGTGACATTGATGTCACTCTCCTCAAGGGGGGCAGTATGAATATGAATGGATGGTCAAGAGTGAATGGGGGATCTCCGACCACAACCCGATTCTGATAAGAATGCGGTCGATGGTCGGTGAGACGGTGATAGATGAAAACATATGCAAGAGATGGGATGCGAGAAAGTGTGAATGGGGTGTGTACGGAGGTATGGTTATGTCCTCTGCGGAAGCCTACGGACTTGAAAATTTTCGTGGGCTTGCAGTGGAGGATAGGATGGCCATGCTGTATGAATGGATGGAGCATGCTAATGACGAATGTATGACTAGGCTAAAAAAAGGATTGCTAAGAAATGGATTGGTGTGGTGGAATAAGGATGTAGAAAGTAAAAAGCGTGAGGTGAAGAGAAAGAAAAAGAAGTACCAGAAGGAAAAGAAGAGAGAGGGTGTGAATGTAAGGGAGAGATGGATCGAATGGAAAAGATGTGTGAGCGAGTATAAAGAGATTATGAGAGAAACGAAGGAGAAAAATTGGAGAGACTTTGTGGGAGAGAAGAGTAGGGATGATGTGTGGCGTTTGATTAGTGTATGCATGGGGAAGAGTAGAAAGGACTGTTTGAGTGCTCTGAAAGTTGGAGATGCATGGACAAAAGACTGGACTGAAAGTGTGAATGTGCTGCTGAATGAGTTCTTTCCCCCCGATGACGGAGTGCCCGTCGAAGTGGGGGAAAGAAACGAGAGAGTTATGAATTACTATAGTGAGAATGAATTTAGTATGAATGAGCTTATGAGTGCAGTAAGATTGATGAGTGTTAGGAAAGCGCCGGGTATGGATGGTATAACAAATGAAATGATAAGGTGTGTCTGTAGAGTGATTCCTGAATATTTGAAAAGTGTGTTTGATGGATGTTTGAGTGAGGGCCTCTTTCCACAACGGTGGAAGGAGGCCAAAGTGGTTGTGTTATTGAAAGGGCCCGAAAAGGACAGGACCGAGCCCAGGTCGTACAGGCCAATAAGCCTGCTAAGCGGCCTGGGTAAGGTCCTGGAGCGAATGTTGGTGGCGAGAATGATGGCACGCATGGATGAGAGACGCAACGAGTGGCAGTTTGGTTTTACAAAGAATAAATGCACTGAGGATGCATGGGAAAGAATGAAAGAGTGTGTGTCTGCTAGCGAGTTTAAGTATGTAGCGGGAGTGTTTGTGGATTTTAAGGGTGCATTTGATAATTTGTTGTGGCGAGTGATTCTCGATAGATTGAGTGTGTATGGATGTCCGGATGTTGAATTAAAAGTGTGGAGAAATTATTTCCAGGATAGAAGGGTGTGCATGTGTAATGGCTTGGATGTTATCTGGAAGGATGTTAGTAGAGGTTGTCCACAGGGGTCGATCTCAGGACCACCCCTGTGGAACCTATGTATGAATGAGTTGCTGAATGATTTAGAAAGGATGAATTTGAAGATTGTGGCGTATGCTGATGATTTGCTAGTGATGGTTGAGAGTAATCTGAGGAGAGTTATTGAGCAGAGAATGAGTGAGGCTATGAGTGTGGTGTATGAATGGGGCAGTAAAACAGGTGTGGAAGTGAGTGCGAAGAAGACGGTGTGTATGATGTTGAAGGATAAGCTGGATATGAGGAACAGAGTGGTTCGTGTGAATGTGGATGGACAGGAGGTTGGAGCGTTAAGATTTATAGAGAGTGTTAAGTATTTGGGAGTGAATGTGAGTATGGGTATGAGTTTTCAGGTGCATGTGGATGGATTGAGAGAGCGTGTGGTGAAATCGATAAGGCTGATGAAAAGAGTAATGAGAAAGGACTGGGGAATGAGAAAAAAGGCTGTGAAGGTGTATGTTAAAGGAATGATTGTGCCGATGATTATGTATGGAGCGAGTGTGTGGAGTGGTGAGCTGAGAAAGAAGAAAGTGTGTGAAGAGTTGAATAGATGCCAGAGGTATGTGCTGTATGCGAGTGTGAGAGTGTGTAGGACGGTCTCCACGGAGGCGATGCAGGTAATTGCCGGCTCGCTTCCGTGGGACCTAGAATGTCTAAGGCTGAGTGCATTGTACAAGGTGCGAAAGGATCTGAGTATGAATGAGTATGACTTGGTGACGAATGAGGAGCTGGAAGGTATGAATGTGTTTGAAAGGAAGGAGCGAGTGGAAAATGCAGCGTATGAAAAATGGCAAAGGAGATGGGATGAAAGCACGAAAGGGAGAGTGACGTATGAATGGATGAAGGATGTGCGACTCTCGGGCAGGAGAGATTACTTCGATCCTAGCCTGAGAGTTTGCTACCTGCTGACTGGGCACGGGAGTCTCAATGCGTTTCTTTTTGAAAGGAACCTGCATGAGACTCCCGAATGTTTGTGTGGGGCTGAAAGAGAGGATTGGTTGCATGTTTTGTGTGAATGTACGATGTATGCTGCGTTTAGAGACTTGGATGGTATGGGCATTGTTTGGAATGGGGTAAAATGGGATGTGAGTGGAGTTTTGAGTAAAAAAGAAAGGTACGACTGTCTGTGTGTGTTTACTGAGCGTGCGTTCAAAATGAGGGATTCCGTGAGGGCGAGGGTGAATGCGGAAGAGGAAGAGTTGCAGGAAGAAGAATTAATCGAAGATAGTATGAATGAAGATTGAATGACTTAAGTATGAGTTGCATGAGTAGGAGCGTGCGTTCAAAATGAGGGATTCCGTGAGGGCGAGGGTGAATGCGGAAGAGGAAGAGTTGCAGGAAGAAGAATTAATCGAAGATAGTATGAATGAAGATTGAATGACTTAAGTATGAGTTGCATGAGTAGGAGTGTGTTGTAAATAGTTCGTGTTGTTTTATTTATAAGTTAAGTTGCATGTTTTATTAATTGTTTGTTTTGCATGGTTGAATTGTTATTTAAGTCGTTATGGTTATTTTTTATATTTCGTTAAGATGTTTATTTTGTTATGTTGTTTGTAATTACACGTTGTTATGATAAGCATGCTTGAATTGTTATCGCAGGGGGGTCGGCCTGGCATCCGTGCTCGGCTGACCTTTGGGGGTGGCGATCCCACGAACCCGAGCTGGCTTGCCGGTGCCGAGGTGGCAAGACCTCTACCGGCCCTCATACCAGAGGCTAAACGGTACCACGGGCGGCCGGGAGGCCCGCGGGGGGACTACGTCCGCCCCGCCCCGGTCACTGGGTTTGGACTCGTGGTGGCAGTGGTTAATAGCCCACATCGCTTAGGGCTAGAGGCTGGGGTTGAGTGAAAGGCTCCTTGGGTGCTCTGCACCATCGGAGTCTGGAACTCTTCCCTGGCCTCGACGTGTGAGTTGCGGTCTCAACTCGGGGAGCGGCCCGCTTAGCCGTTAGGGATTGGATGGGTCCCGGCCCCCACCGAGGGTTCCCTGCGGCCTTGCCAGCCAAAGGGAGAATCGGTAGTCGTGGTGAAGCTGAGGGTGCGGTTTCGGGTGAAATGTCTTGTGCATTCCTCCTTAAACCGTGCTCGAGGTGGAGCCGCGACGCGTTGGCCGAGCGTATCTCGGCCCCGCGCCCCATGGGGGGCCGTGTGGGAAAGCCTCTGGCAGAGCCCGCACGTAAAACAACGGACAAATGTCCCTATCTACCAAGGTAAGAGTGTATGAGAAAGTGTTGAGGTGTCATGGATGTATGTTATTTGACCATAGAGTGAATGATTGTAAGAATGGGAAAGTGTGTTACCGATGTGGTGTGGTGGGACATCAGGCCCGGGAGTGTCGGAGCCCCGAGGTCTGCGTCAACTGCAAGCGCAGGGGTAGACCTGCGGATCACTCAGCCTTCTGGTCTGAGTGTCCTGAGTTTGTGTGGCGGCTGAATGTATTGAGAAAACGTGTAAATGGCTAGTACAAATGTAAATAATAATGATGCGAATGTAAGTGTGTGTCCCGTTGTAAATGTTATACAGTATAATTGCCAGAAATCGAGTGGGGTGATGTATGATTTGGGTGAATGGTTGCTCCGGGAGGGGATCCAATTGGGTCTCCTCCAGGAGCCGTATGTTCGGAGCGATCGTGTGTGTGGTTTGCCCTCATGGATGCGTCTGTTTAAAAGTGTATCTGGATTAGCATGTGTAATTGTTCCCGATAGCGAATGTGAGTGTATGTTAGTAGAAGTGTGTAAGTTTGATGATGCGGTGTGTGTATGGTTTAAAAATAGTGTGTGTGAAATGTATGTTGTATCGCTGTATTGTCGACCGAGTGGAAACATGAATGAATGTGTAGAGTATTTGGAGAAATTGATTAGATGTATGAATGGAAAGTGTGTGTTAATTGGCATGGATGCGAATGCCACGTCCGGCTTATGGCATAGCAAGGCCATGAGTCGGGCGTGGAATAGTCTGAAAAGAGGTGAGATATTGGAAGAGTGGGTGATGAATGCGAGAGTGGATGTCTTGAATGTGCCCTCCCAGGACTTCACATTTAGTGGAGCCCGAGGAGAGAGTGACATCGATGTCACTCTCCTCAAGGGAGGGCAGTATGAATGTGACTGGATGATAAAAAGCGAATGGGGAATCTCCGACCACAACCCGATTCTTATTAGAATACGGGCGTTGGTTGGGGAGACAGAAATGAATGACAATGTGTGTAAAAGATGGAATGCAAGGAAGTGTAACTGGGGCGTGTATGGGGGAATGGTCCTGTCATCCGCGGAGGACTGCGGAATTGAAAATTTCCGTAGTCTCTCTGTGGAGGATAGGATAAGCATGTTGTATGAATGGATGGAGCGAGCGAACGATGAATGCATGATTAGGCTGAAAAAAGGAATGATAAGGAAGGGATTAGTATGGTGGAATGAGGAATTAAAAGAGAAAAAACGAGAAGTAGCGAGGAAAAAGAAGAGATACCAGAAGGAGAAAAAAGAGAGGGCGCGAATGTAAGAGAAAAATGGATAGAGTGGAAGACAAGTGTGAGTGAGTATAAAGAAATGATGAATGAAGCAAAAGAGAAAAATTGGAGGGAGTTTGTAGGAAACAAGAGTAGGGATGACGTGTGGAAGGTGATTAGTGTGTGCATGGGTAAAAGTAAGAATGAATCTCTGAGTGCTTTGAAAGTTGGTGATGGATGGACGAAAGACTGGAGTGAAAGTGTGAACGTATTATTGAATGAATTCTTCCCTCCTGATGACGGGATACCCGTCGAGGGAGGGGGAGTGAATGAAAGGCTTGTGGATGAGTTTGATGAAAATGAATTTAGTATGAATGAGTTTATGGATGCGGTGAGGTTGACGAGTGTAAGAAAGGCGCCAGGTATGGATGGTATTACGAATGAGATGATTAGATGTATGTGTAGAGTGATTCCTGAATACGTGAAATGTGTATTTGATGGTTGTTTGAGTGAGGGCCTCTTTCCACAACAGTGGAAGGAGGCCAAAGTGGTTGTGTTGTTGAAAGGGTCAGGAAAGGATAGGACCGAGCCCAGGTCATACAGACCTATAAGTCTGTTAAGTGGCCTGGGTAAGGTACTGGAGAGGATGCTAGTGGCGAGAATGATGGTGCGTATGTATGGGAAGTGGAATGAATGTCAGGTTGGATTCGTCAAGAATAAATGTACGGAGGATGCATGGGAACGAGTGAAAGAGTGTGTATCAGTGAGTGAATCTAAATATGTTGCAGGAGTATTCGTAGATTTTAAAGGTGCGTTTGACTATTTGTTGTGGCGTGTGATATTGGAGAAGCTGGTTGTGTATGGGTGTACGGAAGCGGAAATGAAGGTATGGAGAAATTATTTTAGGAATAGGAAGGTGTGTATGTGCAATGGAATGAATGTTATTTGGAAGAATGTAAGCAGAGGTTGTCCACAGGGTTCGATCTCAGGACCACCCCTGTGGAACTTGTGTATGAATGAGCTGCTAAATGAGTTAGAAGGAATGAATTTAAAAGTAGTTGCGTATGCGGATGATTTGTTGGTGCTGATCGAAGGGAATGTAAGGGCTATGATTGAGAGTAGAATGAGTGAAGCGATGAGTGTAGTGTACGAATGGGGAAGTAGGTCTGGTGTGGAAGTGTCCGAGAAGAAAACGGTTTGTATGATGCTTAAAGGTGGACTGAACATGAGTCAGAGAGTAGTACGTGTGAGTGTAGATGAACGAGAGGTAGGAGTGTTGAGATTTGTGAATGACGTGAAGTATCTGGGTGTAAATATGAGTGTGGGTATGAATTTTCAGGTGCATATAGATAGATTGAGAGAACGTGTGTGGAAAGAGATAGGCATGATGAGAAGAGTAATGAGGAAAGACTGGGGAATGAAAAAGAGGGCCGTGAAAATGTATGTAACTGGAATGATTGTGCCGATTGTTATGTATGGAGCGAGTGTGTGGAGTGGTGAATTGCGGAAAAAGAAAGTGCGTGAAGAATTAAATAGATGTCAGAGGTGTGTGTTGTATGCGAGTGTGAGAGTGTGTAAAACGGTCTCCACGGAGGCGATGCAAGTGATTGCGGGGTCGCTTCCGTGGGACCTGGAATGCCTAAAACAGAGTGCCTGCTACAAAGCACGTAAGGGTTTGAGTATGAGTGAGAATGATTTAGTCACGAATGATGA
>NW_022279865.1:17500-50000 GCF_009193385.2 Nasonia vitripennis
GGGGCGACTTAGACTTTTTCGAGCCTCCGAGAGAAAGCAATGCGTGTGGGGCGACTTAGACTTTTTCGAGCCTCCGAGAGAAAGCAATGCGTGTGGGGCGACTTAGACTTTTTCGAGCCTCCGAGAGAAAGCAATGCGTGTGGGGCGACTTAGACTTTTTCGAGCCTCCGAGAGAAAGCAATGCGTGTGGGGCGACTTAGACTTTTTCGAGCCTCCGAGAGAAAGCAATGCGTGTGGGGCGACTTAGACTTTTTCGAGCCTCCGAGAGAAAGCAATGCGTGTGGGGCGACTTAGACTTTTTCGAGCCTCCGAGAGAAAGCAATGCGTGTGGGGCGACTTAGACTTTTTCGAGCCTCCGAGAGAAAGCAATGCGTGTGGGGCGACTTAGACTTTTTCGAGCCTCCGAGAGAAAGCAATGCGTGTGGGGCGACTTAGACTTTTTCGAGCCTCCGAGAGAAAGCAATGCGTGTGGGGCGACTTAGACTTTTCGAGCCTCCGAGAGAAAGCAATGCGTGTGGGGCGACTTAGACTTTTTCGAGCCTCCGAGAGAAAGCAATGCGTGTGGGGCGACTTAGACTTTTTCGAGCCTCCGAGAGAAAGCAATGCGTGTGGGGCGACTTAGACTTTTTCGAGCCTCCGAGAGAAAGCAATGCGTGTGGGGCGACTTAGACTTTTTCGAGCCTCCGAGAGAAAGCAATGCGTGTGGGGCGACTTAGACTTTTTCGAGCCTCCGAGAGAAAGCAATGCGTGTGGGGCGACTTAGACTTTTTCGAGCCTCCGAGAGAAAGCAATGCGTGTGGGGCGACTTAGACTTTTTCGAGCCTCCGAGAGAAAGCAATGCGTGTGGGGCGACTTAGACTTTTTCGAGCCTCCGAGAGAAAGCAATGCGTGTGGGGCGACTTAGACTTTTCGAGCCTCCGAGAGAAAGCAATGCGTGTGGGGCGACTTAGACTTTTTCGAGCCTCCGAGAGAAAGCAATGCGTGTGGGGCGACTTAGACTTTTTCGAGCCTCCGAGAGAAAGCAATGCGTGTGGGGCGACTTAGACTTTTTCGAGCCTCCGAGAGAAAGCAATGCGTGTGGGGCGACTTAGACTTTTTCGAGCCTCCGAGAGAAAGCAATGCGTGTGGGGCGACTTAGACTTTTCGAGCCTCGAGAGAAGAATGCGTGTGGGGCGACTTAGACTTTTTCGAGCCTCCGAGAGAAAGCAATGCGTGTGGGGCGACTTAGACTTTTTCGAGCCTCCGAGAGAAAGCAATGCGTGTGGGGCGACTTAGACTTTTTCGAGCCTCCGAGAGAAAGCAATGCGTGTGGGGCGACTTAGACTTTTTCGAGCCTCCGAGAGAAAGCAATGCGTGTGGGGCGACTTAGACTTTTTCGAGCCTCCGAGAGAAAGCAATGCGTGTGGGGCGACTTAGACTTTTTCGAGCCTCCGAGAGAAAGCAATGCGTGTGGGGCGACTTAGACTTTTTCGAGCCTCCGAGAGAAAGCAATGCGTGTGGGGCGACTTAGACTTGGGGGGGGGGGGACTTAGACTTTTTCGAGCCTCCGAGAGAAAGCAATGCGTGTGGGGCGACTTAGACTTTTTCGAGCCTCCGAGAGAAAGCAATGCGTGTGGGGCGACTTAGACTTTTTCGAGCCTCCGAGAGAAAGCAATGCGTGTGGGGCGACTTAGACTTTTTCGAGCCTCCGAGAGAAAGCAATGCGTGTGGGGCGACTTAGACTTTTTCGAGCCTCCGAGAGAAATGGTGTGGGGACTTAATTTTTCGAGAGAAGCAATGCGTGTGGGGCGACTTAGACTTTTTCGAGCCTCCGAGAGAAAGCAATGCGTGTGGGGCGACTTAGACTTTTTCGAGCCTCCGAGAGAAAGCAATGCGTGTGGGGCGACTTAGACTTTTTCGAGCCTCCGAGAGAAAGCAATGCGGTGTGGGGCCGACTTAGACTTTTTTCGAGCCTCCGAGAGAAAGCAATGCGTGTGGGGCGACTTAGACTTTTTCGAGCCATCCGAGAGAAAGCAATGCGTGTGGGGGCGACTTAGACTTTTTCGAGCCGTGCCGAGAGGAAAGCAATGCGTGTGGGGCGACTTAGACCTTTTTCGAGCCTCCGAGAGAAAGCAATGCGTGTGGGGCGACTTAGACTTTTTCGAGCCTCCGAGAGAAAGCAATGCGTGTGGGGGCGACTTAGACTTTTTTCGGAGCCTCCGAGAGAAAAGCAATGCGTGTGGGGCGACTTAGACTTTTTCGAGGCTCCGAGAGAAAGCAATGCGTGTGGGGCGACTTAGACTTTTTCGAGCCTCCGAGAGAAAGCAATGCGTGTGGGGCGACTTAGACTTTTTCGAGCCTCCGAGAGAAAGCAATGCGTGTGGGGCGACTTAGACTTTTTCGAGCCTCCGAGAGAAAGCAATGCGTGTGGGGCGACTTAGACTTTTTCGAGCCTCCGAGAGAAAGCAATGCGTGTGGGGCGACTTAGACTTTTTCGAGCCTCCGAGAGAAAGCAATGCGTGTGGGGCGACTTAGACTTTTTCGAGCCTCCGAGAGAAAGCAATGCGTGTGGGGCGACTTAGACTTTTTCGAGCCTCCGAGAGAAAGCAATGCGTGTGGGGCGACTTAGACTTTTTCGAGCCTCCGAGAGAAAGCAATGCGTGTGGGGCGACTTAGACTTTTTCGAGCCTCCGAGAGAAAGCAATGCGTGTGGGGCGACTTAGACTTTTTCGAGCCTCCGAGAGAAAGCAATGCGTGTGGGGCGACTTAGACTTTTTCGAGCCTCCGAGAGAAAGCAATGCGTGTGGGGCGACTTAGACTTTTTCGAGCCTCCGAGAGAAAGCAATGCGTGTGGGGCGACTTAGACTTTTTCGAGCCTCCGAGAGAAAGCAATGCGTGTGGGGCGACTTAGACTTTTTCGAGCCTCCGAGAGAAAGCAATGCGTGTGGGGCGACTTAGACTTTTTCGAGCCTCCGAGAGAAAGCAATGCGTGTGGGGCGACTTAGACTTTTTCGAGCCTCCGAGAGAAAGCAATGCGTGTGGGGCGACTTAGACTTTTTCGAGCCTCCGAGAGAAAGCAATGCGTGTGGGGCGACTTAGACTTTTTCGAGCCTCCGAGAGAAAGCAATGCGTGTGGGGCGACTTAGACTTTTTCGAGCCTCCGAGAGAAAGCAATGCGTGTGGGGCGACTTAGACTTTTTCGAGCCTCCGAGAGAAAGCAATGCGTGTGGGGCGACTTAGACTTTTTCGAGCCTCCGAGAGAAAGCAATGCGTGTGGGGCGACTTAGACTTTTTCGAGCCTCCGAGAGAAAGCAATGCGTGTGGGGCGACTTAGACTTTTTCGAGCCTCCGAGAGAAAGCAATGCGTGTGGGGCGACTTAGACTTTTTCGAGCCTCCGAGAGAAAGCAATGCGTGTGGGCGACTTAGACTTTTTCGAGCCTCCGAGAGAAAGCAATGCGTGTGGGGCGACTTAGACTTTTTCGAGCCTCCGAGAGAAAGCAATGCGTGTGGGGCGACTTAGACTTTTTCGAGCCTCCGAGAGAAAGCAATGCGTGTGGGGCGACTTAGACTTTTTCGAGCCTCCGAGAGAAAGCAATGCGTGTGGGGCGACTTAGACTTTTTCGAGCCTCCGAGAGAAAGCAATGCGTGTGGGGCGACTTAGACTTTTTCGAGCCTCCGAGAGAAAGCAATGCGTGTGGGGCGACTTAGACTTTTTCGAGCCTCCGAGAGAAAGCAATGCGTGTGGGGCGACTTAGACTTTTTCGAGCCTCCGAGAGAAAGCAATGCGTGTGGGGCGACTTAGACTTTTTCGAGCCTCCGAGAGAAAGCAATGCGTGTGGGGCGACTTAGACTTTTTCGAGCCTCCGAGAGAAAGCAATGCGTGTGGGGCGACTTAGACTTTTTCGAGCCTCCGAGAGAAAGCAATGCGTGTGGGGCGACTTAGACTTTTTCGAGCCTCCGAGAGAAAGCAATGCGTGTGGGGCGACTTAGACTTTTTCGAGCCTCCGAGAGAAAGCAATGCGTGTGGGGCGACTTAGACTTTTTCGAGCCTCCGAGAGAAAGCAATGCGTGTGGGGCGACTTAGACTTTTTCGAGCCTCCGAGAGAAAGCAATGCGTGTGGGGCGACTTAGACTTTTTCGAGCCTCCGAGAGAAAGCAATGCGTGTGGGGCGACTTAGACTTTTTCGAGCCTCCGAGAGAAAGCAATGCGTGTGGGGCGACTTAGACTTTTTCGAGCCTCCGAGAGAAAGCAATGCGTGTGGGGCGACTTAGACTTTTCGAGCCTCCGAGAGAAAGCAATGCGTGTGGGGCGACTTAGACTTTTTCGAGCCTCCGAGAGAAAGCAATGCGTGTGGGGCGACTTAGACTTTTTCGAGCCTCCGAGAGAAAGCAATGCGTGTGGGGCGACTTAGACTTTTTCGAGCCTCCGAGAGAAAGCAATGCGTGTGGGGCGACTTAGACTTTTTCGAGCCTCCGAGAGAAAGCAATGCGTGTGGGGCGACTTAGACTTTTTCGAGCCTCCGAGAGAAAGCAATGCGTGTGGGGCGACTTAGACTTTTTCGAGCCTCCGAGAGAAAGCAATGCGTGTGGGGCGACTTAGACTTTTTCGAGCCTCCGAGAGAAAGCAATGCGTGTGGGGCGACTTAGACTTTTTCGAGCCTCCGAGAGAAAGCAATGCGTGTGGGGCGACTTAGACTTTTTCGAGCCTCCGAGAGAAAGCAATGCGTGTGGGGCGACTTAGACTTTTTCGAGCCTCCGAGAGAAAGCAATGCGTGTGGGGCGACTTAGACTTTTTCGAGCCTCCGAGAGAAAGCAATGCGTGTGGGGCGACTTAGACTTTTTCGAGCCTCCGAGAGAAAGCAATGCGTGTGGGCGACTTAGACTTTTTCGAGCCTCCGAGAGAAAGCAATGCGTGTGGGGCGACTTAGACTTTTTCGAGCCTCCGAGAGAAAGCAATGCGTGTGGGGCGACTTAGACTTTTTCGAGCCTCCGAGAGAAAGCAATGCGTGTGGGGCGACTTAGACTTTTTCGAGCCTCCGAGAGAAAGCAATGCGTGTGGGGCGACTTAGACTTTTTCGAGCCTCCGAGAGAAAGCAATGCGTGTGGGGCGACTTAGACTTTTTCGAGCCTCCGAGAGAAAGCAATGCGTGTGGGGCGACTTAGACTTTTTCGAGCCTCCGAGAGAAAGCAATGCGTGTGGGGCGACTTAGACTTTTTCGAGCCTCCGAGAGAAAGCAATGCGTGTGGGGCGACTTAGACTTTTTCGAGCCTCCGAGAGAAAGCAATGCGTGTGGGGCGACTTAGACTTTTTCGAGCCTCCGAGAGAAAGCAATGCGTGTGGGGCGACTTAGACTTTTTCGAGCCTCCGAGAGAAAGCAATGCGTGTGGGGCGACTTAGACTTTTTCGAGCCTCCGAGAGAAAGCAATGCGTGTGGGCGACTTAGACTTTTTCGAGCCTCCGAGAGAAAGCAATGCGTGTGGGGCGACTTAGACTTTTTCGAGCCTCCGAGAGAAAGCAATGCGTGTGGGGCGACTTAGACTTTTTCGAGCCTCCGAGAGAAAGCAATGCGTGTGGGGCGACTTAGACTTTTTCGAGCCTCCGAGAGAAAGCAATGCGTGTGGGGCGACTTAGACTTTTTCGAGCCTCCGAGAGAAAGCAATGCGTGTGGGGCGACTTAGACTTTTTCGAGCCTCCGAGAGAAAGCAATGCGTGTGGGGCGACTTAGACTTTTTCGAGCCTCCGAGAGAAAGCAATGCGTGTGGGGCGACTTAGACTTTTTCGAGCCTCCGAGAGAAAGCAATGCGTGTGGGGCGACTTAGACTTTTTCGAGCCTCCGAGAGAAAGCAATGCGTGTGGGGCGACTTAGACTTTTTCGAGCCTCCGAGAGAAAGCAATGCGTGTGGGGCGACTTAGACTTTTTCGAGCCTCCGAGAGAAAGCAATGCGTGTGGGGCGACTTAGACTTTTTCGAGCCTCCGAGAGAAAGCAATGCGTGTGGGGCGACTTAGACTTTTTCGAGCCTCCGAGAGAAAGCAATGCGTGTGGGGCGACTTAGACTTTTTCGAGCCTCCGAGAGAAAGCAATGCGTGTGGGGCGACTTAGACTTTTTCGAGCCTCCGAGAGAAAGCAATGCGTGTGGGGCGACTTAGACTTTTTCGAGCCTCCGAGAGAAAGCAATGCGTGTGGGGCGACTTAGACTTTTTCGAGCCTCCGAGAGAAAGCAATGCGTGTGGGGCGACTTAGACTTTTTCGAGCCTCCGAGAGAAAGCAATGCGTGTGGGGCGACTTAGACTTTTTCGAGCCTCCGAGAGAAAGCAATGCGTGTGGGGCGACTTAGACTTTTTCGAGCCTCCGAGAGAAAGCAATGCGTGTGGGGCGACTTAGACTTTTTCGAGCCTCCGAGAGAAAGCAATGCGTGTGGGGCGACTTAGACTTTTTCGAGCCTCCGAGAGAAAGCAATGCGTGTGGGGCGACTTAGACTTTTTCGAGCCTCCGAGAGAAAGCAATGCGTGTGGGGCGACTTAGACTTTTTCGAGCCTCCGAGAGAAAGCAATGCGTGTGGGGCGACTTAGACTTTTTCGAGCCTCCGAGAGAAAGCAATGCGTGTGGGGCGACTTAGACTTTTTCGAGCCTCCGAGAGAAAGCAATGCGTGTGGGGCGACTTAGACTTTTTCGAGCCTCCGAGAGAAAGCAATGCGTGTGGGGCGACTTAGACTTTTTCGAGCCTCCGAGAGAAAGCAATGCGTGTGGGGCGACTTAGACTTTTTCGAGCCTCCGAGAGAAAGCAATGCGTGTGGGGCGACTTAGACTTTTTCGAGCCTCCGAGAGAAAGCAATGCGTGTGGGGCGACTTAGACTTTTTCGAGCCTCCGAGAGAAAGCAATGCGTGTGGGCGACTTAGACTTTTTCGAGCCTCCGAGAGAAAGCAATGCGTGTGGGGCGACTTAGACTTTTTCGAGCCTCCGAGAGAAAGCAATGCGTGTGGGGCGACTTAGACTTTTTCGAGCCTCCGAGAGAAAGCAATGCGTGTGGGGCGACTTAGACTTTTTCGAGCCTCCGAGAGAAAGCAATGCGTGTGGGGCGACTTAGACTTTTTCGAGCCTCCGAGAGAAAGCAATGCGTGTGGGGCGACTTAGACTTTTTCGAGCCTCCGAGAGAAAGCAATGCGTGTGGGGCGACTTAGACTTTTTCGAGCCTCCGAGAGAAAGCAATGCGTGTGGGGCGACTTAGACTTTTTCGAGCCTCCGAGAGAAAGCAATGCGTGTGGGGCGACTTAGACTTTTTCGAGCCTCCGAGAGAAAGCAATGCGTGTGGGGCGACTTAGACTTTTTCGAGCCTCCGAGAGAAAGCAATGCGTGTGGGGCGACTTAGACTTTTTCGAGCCTCCGAGAGAAAGCAATGCGTGTGGGGCGACTTAGACTTTTTCGAGCCTCCGAGAGAAAGCAATGCGTGTGGGGCGACTTAGACTTTTTCGAGCCTCCGAGAGAAAGCAATGCGTGTGGGGCGACTTAGACTTTTTCGAGCCTCCGAGAGAAAGCAATGCGTGTGGGGCGACTTAGACTTTTTCGAGCCTCCGAGAGAAAGCAATGCGTGTGGGGCGACTTAGACTTTTTCGAGCCTCCGAGAGAAAGCAATGCGTGTGGGGCGACTTAGACTTTTTCGAGCCTCCGAGAGAAAGCAATGCGTGTGGGGCGACTTAGACTTTTTCGAGCCTCCGAGAGAAAGCAATGCGTGTGGGGCGACTTAGACTTTTTCGAGCCTCCGAGAGAAAGCAATGCGTGTGGGGCGACTTAGACTTTTTCGAGCCTCCGAGAGAAAGCAATGCGTGTGGGGCGACTTAGACTTTTTCGAGCCTCCGAGAGAAAGCAATGCGTGTGGGGCGACTTAGACTTTTTCGAGCCTCCGAGAGAAAGCAATGCGTGTGGGGCGACTTAGACTTTTTCGAGCCTCCGAGAGAAAGCAATGCGTGTGGGGCGACTTAGACTTTTTCGAGCCTCCGAGAGAAAGCAATGCGTGTGGGGCGACTTAGACTTTTTCGAGCCTCCGAGAGAAAGCAATGCGTGTGGGGCGACTTAGACTTTTTCGAGCCTCCGAGAGAAAGCAATGCGTGTGGGGCGACTTAGACTTTTTCGAGCCTCCGAGAGAAAGCAATGCGTGTGGGGCGACTTAGACTTTTTCGAGCCTCCGAGAGAAAGCAATGCGTGTGGGGCGACTTAGACTTTTTCGAGCCTCCGAGAGAAAGCAATGCGTGTGGGGCGACTTAGACTTTTTCGAGCCTCCGAGAGAAAGCAATGCGTGTGGGGCGACTTAGACTTTTTCGAGCCTCCGAGAGAAAGCAATGCGTGTGGAGCGACTTAGACTTTTTCGAGCCTCCGAGAGAAAGCAATGCGTGTGGGGCGACTTAGACTTTTTCGAGCCTCCGAGAGAAAGCAATGCGTGTGGGGCGACTTAGACTTTTTCGAGCCTCCGAGAGAAAGCAATGCGTGTGGGGCGACTTAGACTTTTTCGAGCCTCCGAGAGAAAGCAATGCGTGTGGGGCGACTTAGACTTTTTCGAGCCTCCGAGAGAAAGCAATGCGTGTGGGGCGACTTAGACTTTTTCGAGCCTCCGAGAGAAAGCAATGCGTGTGGGGCGACTTAGACTTTTTCGAGCCTCCGAGAGAAAGCAATGCGTGTGGGGCGACTTAGACTTTTTCGAGCCTCCGAGAGAAAGCAATGCGTGTGGGGCGACTTAGACTTTTTCGAGCCTCCGAGAGAAAGCAATGCGTGTGGGGCGACTTAGACTTTTTCGAGCCTCCGAGAGAAAGCAATGCGTGTGGGGCGACTTAGACTTTTTCGAGCCTCCGAGAGAAAGCAATGCGTGTGGGGCGACTTAGACTTTTTCGAGCCTCCGTGCTCGCACATCACTCATTGACGCTCGCACATCACTCATTTGAGCTCGCACATTGCTCATTCGTGCTCGCACATCACTCATTCGTGCTCGCACATCACTCATTGACGCTCGCACATCACTCATTGACGCTCGCATATCACTCATTCGTGCTCGCACATTACTCATTGACGCTCGCACATCACTCATTGACGCTCGCACTTCACTAATTGGATCTCGCGTATCACTCATTCGTTCTCGCACATCACTCATTGACGCTCGCACATCACTCATTGACGCTCGCACATCACTCATTTGAGCTCGCACATTGCTCATTCGTGCTCGCACATCACTCATTCGTGCTCGCACATCACTCATTGACGCTCGCACATCACTCATTCGTGCTCGCACATCACTCATTGACGCTCGCATATTACTCATTCTTGCTCGCACATCACTCATTCGTTCTCGCACATCACTCATTGACGCTCGCACATCACTCATTGACGCTCGCGTATCACTCATTCGTGTTCGCACATCACTCATAGACGCTCGCACATCACTCATTGACGCTCGCGTATCACTCATTCGTGCTCGCACATCACTCATTCGTGCTCGCACATTACTCATTGACGCTCGCATATTACTCATTGACGCTCGCACATCACTCATTCGTGCTCGCACATCACTCATTTGAGCTCGCACATTGCTCATTCGTGCTCGCACATCACTCATTCGTGCTCGCATATCTCTCATTCTTGCTATATAAATCTACATTATAACTGTCACTATCTACGACGAAATGTGATCACGTCAGGCGCGAAATATTATTACATAGGGATCGGTGCGAACGGCGGGAGCAGAAAATGATTAAATCAGTAAACTGAAACGTTTAGCTATCTATACGAAGATTGCTCGCATGCATTAACGAGATTCCCACTGTCCCTATCTACCCCCCCTCACGATCACTGGCTTGTCGCGCCGAGGGGGCCCGAGTTCAGGAGTTTGCGAAAGCGAATTCCTGTTCCGCTAAAGTGATCCAAACCCAGGAAGTGGTGGAGGATCCGGTGCTTTGGCTAGCCGACCCCACTCTCAGGAACCGATCCGCGAAAGCGGAAAGGAGACCCCGAGAAGTGTGGGAACGCGAACCGGAGCGCCGGATCCGAAGCCACCGGGCTTGACAACCCCGGGGTTCCTAGTCCCAAGCGATGAGCGCCGTCGCTTGGCCCGTAAACCTTGCACCGTCTTCAACAACCTTCGCAGGGCGTGGCGTTGGTACGTTGGCGGTGTGGGGAGCGGGGGCTTGGCTTAACCGCCCGTCCGCGAGGTGGGGTCCTCTATAAAACCCCCCAATCCTACGCTTAGGTGGGCGGCTATGGGATGCATGGCTCTTGGAGAGGAGTCGCGAGCCCACCAACCCCCGGCTGGCTGTGGCGGCTTGTTCGGGTTGCGTTGCCTTCTCGAGGTAAGGGCGCACTGCTTCGAGTGACCGTTGTCTCGTCCCGAATAGAGAAGTCCCTTCCTTATGGTGGACACGGTGAGCTATGCGCTGGGTACCATCGTAGAGATGGTGCTCGGTGCGGGTGCCCCGGGTCTGCTTGGGGGAGGGGACGTACGAAACAGATGGATTCAATTAAAACAAAGCTTCGGAAAATGACGCGTAGTAAGGGGGCAGGAGGTAGTAGGGAGGACTTCCTGAGGAAGGATTCCAAGGGCGGGGGTGGAGATAGTGAGGACACGCGCTCCTCCGTATACTCTGCTGACAGCCTGCGCGAGCGTTCACGCTCCCGGAGTCCATCGGGCCTGAAACCCACAAAGGATTTCGAGCTCGTTGAGACAAAGGCGGCGAGAAAGCAGCGAAAGGCCGAGGAGAAGAGGAAGAGGCGCGAAAATGTGAGTGCGAGTGAGAATGATAATAGGAATGATAGGGTTGACAAGAGTGTGAATTGTAGTGTGGATGGAAATCAAGGTGTAAGCAAGAAAGTGAGTGTCAGTAGGAGTGAAAATGATGTGAGCAGGATTATAGAGACGGAGAGTATGGATGTTGGTATGGAAGTGTGTGCGAGTATGAATGAGTGTGCGAATGGCAAGAGGACGGTAAAGAGGAATGCGGTGGGCCAGGATAGGTTCAAGGGGGCGAGGGGCGAGCTCTTTGTGGTGTGTGAGAATTTGCGGCAGCCGCCTAAGCGCATCAAGCGCGAGGTGGTTGACGCCGAGGTGCCTGTGGATGGTAAGAGTGTGGGTGTGAATGAGAGCGCTGAGGTTTCGGAGGTAATGGTCGGCGAGCTGCGTGCAGTCACTGACGGACTTCGTGGGCATCTGCTTTCAGATGCCAACAAGTTCACGAAGTGGCAGGCCAGTAGTGTGCTCGACCATGCCTCGAAATACGAAGGGCTGGTGCAGCGCTTGATGTTAGAGAATGCGAAGTTGCGTGGTGAGCTTACTGCTCACAAGTGTATGAAGGCTGAGTTAGCGAATGTGTGTGAGACTGTCCGAAGAGTGGATGAAGGGATGAATGTCGTAAAGATGAGGGTAGCGGCGTCGTCACGGTCACCTCCAGCAGCGGCTGAGGTTGTTCCTGGTAGTAGGGGTTTGGGAGCGAATGTGGGGCCTAAGCCCAGCTTCGCGCTTGTTGTGCGTGGCGCAAAGGAGCAGCTCACGTGCGACGAGGTGCGAAGAAGAATGATTGAGAGCACGAGTGAGGACGTGAATGTTAGGGTGAGGACCATCAGACCTGCTCGTGGTGGTGGGGTCGTGGTGGAGACGGCTAGCGATGGAGAGAGAAAGGCTCTCTCCCGGTGTGCCGGACTCGTCGAGGCGGGACTCCGTGCTGTGGAGCCCAAAGTGATGGATCCTCGAGTGATTGTGTACAGTGTCCCGAATGAGATGACGAATGAGCATCTCCTTAGGGGTATGTACGAGAAAAGTTTGCGTGAGCATGTTAGTGTGAATGAATTCACGAAGCGTGTGAAGATCGTCAGGAGAGAGGATGGGCAGCGACTCGGCAATGTGATTGTCGAGTTACCTCTGCCATGGCGTGATAGGCTGTTGCAAGATGGTAGAGTGTTTGTTGGATGGAACAGCTTTAGATGCTGTTCGTATGAAAGGGTGATGTGCTGTTTCCGCTGCCAGGGCTACGACCATCGTGCCAGGGAATGTAAGAGTGAGCCTCTGTGCTACAAATGTGGCAAGAGTGGGCACAGGATGAATGAGTGTAAGGCTGCGGAGGACTGCAGCAATTGCAGAGCAAGAAAGCTTCCTTCGGAGCATTTGGCGAGATCGCCGCGGTGCCCGATGTATGCTTGGAAACTGCGGTTGTTGCGCTCTCGATTCGTGAACAATGGCTGAGTCTCAAATGAATGGAACAGATGTGGGTGTAAATGTGCGGATCTTGCAGGTAAATTGTCAAAAGTCCTACGCTGCGATGTGCGATATTGCGAACTGCGCGCTTGAGGACGGCATAGAGATATGCCTATTCCAAGAGCCGTATGTTTATAAGGATAGGGTTTGTGGTTTACCAGCGGGATCCAGAATGTATCTCAGTAAGTCTGGAGAAGCGGCTGTAGTAGTGTTTGGGAAAAGGTATGAATGCATGTTACTAAATGAGGGAGCGCATGAGGACGCCGTATGCGTCTGGGTGAAAGGCCCGGTGGGGGAGATACTTGTTGTCTCTCTCTACTGTAGACCGAATGGCAGTATGCAAGAATGTGTTGACTACCTTGACAGAGTGGTCGGCACTAGGAATGGACGTCGGTTGCTTGTTGGAATGGATGCGAATGCTGCGTCCGAGCTTTGGCATAGTAAGTCCATGGTTCGGGCGTGGCAAGCGGTGCGTCGGGGTGCTGTGTTGGGTGACTGGGTTGTGCAAGCGGAAATGGATGTTTTAAATGTCCCTACCCTGGCTTACACCTTCAGTGGAGCCAGAGGGGAGAGTGACATTGATGTCACTCTCTACAAGGGTAGTGAGTGTCAGTTTGAATGGATGTTGAAGGATGACTGGGGCATTAGTGATCATAATCCTATTGTGATCACGATGTCTACGGGAGAAAATGTGGATGTAAATGGCGAGAGGATGCATAAGTGGAATGCAAGGAAGTGCAATTGGCTGCTGTACCGGGGCCTTATCGAGACCTTTGCCAGCGACTATGGGTACGACGAGTACTCTGTGTTAGGGGCAGAGGAAAAGTTAACGCTCCTGTACAAGTGGATGACTGAGGCGAATGAGGTTTGCATGGAGAAGGTCGTTTCACGACCGGCTCCTAAGCGTAAGAGTGTTGTGTGGTGGAATGAAAGTTTAAGCGAGAAGAAGCGAAAGGTGCGTGAATGGCGGAGAGCGTATCAGAGTGAAAGATCAAGAACGGGTGACCCGGATCGTACGAGATGGCGAGAGTGGAAGGAGTGTGAAAGAGAATATAGGCGAATGATGAAGGATGCAAAAGAGAGTAACTGGCATGGCACGGTGGAGCGGAAGGGGGAAACTGACCCATGGGGTGTCATCTCGACATTCTGCATGGGGAAGTTAAACCCTGAAAGCTTGGCTGGGCTGCGGACGGCGAATGGATGTACGAAGACGTGGATGGAGAGTGCAAGAGTGCTTCTGGACGAGTTCTTCCCCGCAGACGATGGAATTCCTGCGGAGGAGGTGCATGGAGTCCAGATGGATATGTATGAATTCTGCATGGGTGAGCTAGACGAGGCAGTCTTGGGCATGAAAATGCGCAAGGCTCCTGGAATGGATGGGTTGACGAATGAGATGTTGCGCCAGGTGTGGAGAGCAGCCCCCCTGTTTCTTAAGGGGCTGTTTGACACGTGTCTGAGTGAGGGACTCTTTCCACACAGGTGGAAGGAGGCCAGAGTGGTCGTTCTCCTGAAAGGAGCCGACAAGGATGTGGCCGAGTCTAGGTCCTACAGGCCTATTAGCTTGTTGGGTAGCCCGGGCAAGGTCATGGAGCGAATGATGGTTGCGCGTTTGATGAGGCACATGGAGGGTAAATGGAATGAACGTCAGTATGGCTTTATGCGTGGGAAGTGTACGGAGGATGCCTGGGCGAGAGCGAAAGAGAATGTAAGGGAGGCTGAGAGTGAGTATGTTCTTGGAATCTTTGTTGATTTCAAGGGTGCGTTCGACAACTTACTGTGGAGAGTAGCTCTACAGAAGTTGAGAGAGGCTGGCTGTACATATGAGGAACTGCGTGTGTGGCACTCCTATTTTAGCGATAGGAGTGTCTGTATGTATAATGGTATGGATGTAGTAGAGAAACGTGCCCGAAGAGGTTGCCCGCAGGGATCCATATCAGGACCTCCTGTGTGGAATCTCGGAATGAACGACTTGTTGAATGAGTTGTCCGAACTGGGGGTGGAGGTCGTCGCGTATGCTGATGATCTCCTGCTACTAGTTCAGGGCAACAGGAGGAATGAACTTGAGCAGTCGGCGTCTGAGGCACTGAGTGTGGTATACAGGTACGGTACGAATATTGGTGTGGAAGTGTCTGACTCCAAGACAGTGTGCATGATGCTGAAAGGTAGTTTGAATATGTTGAATCGGGTTGTGCATGTGTCAACGAATGGGATGGATGATAAGAGGATTAGGTGTGTGGACCGCGTGAAGTACCTGGGTGTGAATGTGGGCATCGGTATGGACTTTTCGGTCCATATCGATGGAATGAAAAGGAGGGTCACTACGGTGATCATGCGCCTCAGGGGAGTCCTCAGAAAGAGCTGGGGACTCAAGCGGGGCGTAGTGAGTATGGTGGTGAAAGGCCTCTTTCTGCCGGCTGTTATGTATGGAGCGAGTGTTTGGTACGAACAGCTGCATAAAAGAAAGTTGCGTGGTTCTCGGAGACTGAGTGAGGAACTCGTCAGCTGCCAGAGAGTGGTGTTATATGCGTGCACGCGTGTGTGTAGAACTGTCTCAACGGAGGCGATGCAAATCTTATTTGGGTCGCTTCCGTGGGACATTGAGTGTTTTAGGCGGGCGAATTTGCACAAAGTGCGAAAGGGCCTGCCCATGAATGAGAGTGACCTGGTGACTGACGAGGACCTGTATGAATTGTCGTTGCATGAATGCCGTGAACTGGTGGACCAACGTGCCCTTGCAGCTTGGCAGGACCGTTGGGAAGCCACGAGTAACGGGCGTGTGACGTATGAATGGATACGGGACGTGGGATTCTCCGGCCGCTCGATGAAATATTTCGAGCCGAGCCTGAGGGTCTGCTACGTTCTGACGGGCCATGGGAGCATGAACTCGTTTCTCTTCTCGAGAAACCTGAGCAACTCCCCGGCCTGCGCGTGTGGAACAGAGAGAGAGGACTGGATACATGTGCTGTGTGAATGTGACATGTATGCGGCCTTCAGGGATCTTGACTCCATCGGAGTCAGGAGAACTGAGGTAGGATGGGATGTGAGCGGAGTGCTTCTTGACCGTGCGAAGTATGAGTGTCTGTGTGCCTTTGTCGAGCGCGCATTCAGAATGCGTGAGTTGATTGTACAGAGAATGAGAGAGAATGAGGAAAGTTAGATTAGGATTAGGGTAATCGGTGAGGGGGTGAGGGGGTAGAGGGTAGGTATAAGGGGTAAAGGGTAGGGGGTAGGGTAAGGGAAGTTGTGGGTTGGGGGTAGGGTAATTGCGTGTGTGAGAGCGTGTGGAGTGTGTGTTAGATGAGTGTGGGAATGAATGTGTGCGTGTTGGCTGGCCAGCTGCTCGCTGGTCGGCTCCCCGCAGGGGGATCCCACTCTTGCTCTTCTAATCGAGGCTGGCCTGTGCCGGACTCGTTGGAGGACCAAGAGAGGCATCTCTGGGTTTTGCGAACCCACGGACCTGAGCAGCCCTTCCAGAGGCGGGATGGTAAGATCCCAACTGGAACCCTCACCAGGGTTAAAACGGTACCATGGGCGACCGGGGTGCCCGCTGGGGGAGAATTGCCTCCCTCGCCCGGTCACTTGGGTTTGGATTCGTGGTGGCAGTGGTTGAAAGCCCACATCGCTTGGGGTTAGGGATTGGCACTGGGTGAAAGACTCCTTGGGTGCTCTGCACCATCGGAGACTGGAACCCTCTGCCAGCCTCGACGTGTGAGTTGCGGTCTCAACTCGGGGAGCGGCCTGCTTAAACCGTTAGGGATTGGATGGGTCCCGGCCCCAACCGAGGGTCTCCAAAGGTCTTACCAACCTGCGGAGGAATCGGTAGTCGCGGCTTAGTAGAGGGCCTAATTGGTTGGCAATGTTTCGGCATTGCCGTCTAATTGGTCTCAAAGCTATTCCGCGATGCGTTGGCCGAGCGTATCTCGGCCCCTCGCCCCGTGGGGGGCCGTGTGGGTGGGCCGAAAGGCAGGTACTGCACGTTAAAACAAAGAGACGATCTGTCCCTATCTACCATCTTCCGAACGGAAGAGCCCCGGGAGGGTCGCATTTCTGCCAGGGCAGTTGGGTGAACCCTGAGATTTCGGTATACTCATTCGTGCTCGCACATCACTCATTTGAGCTCGCACATTGCTCATTCGTGCTCGCACATCACTCATTCGTGCTCGCACATCACTCATTGACGCTCGCACATCACTCATTTGTGCTCGCGTATCACTCATTCGTGCTCGCACATCACTCATTCGTGCTCGCACATTACTCATTGACGCTCGCACATCACTCATTGACTCTCGCGTATCACTCATTCGTGTTCGCACATCACTCATAGACGCTCGCACATCACTCATTGACGCTCGCATATTACTCATTCGTGCTCGCACATCACTCATTGACGCTCGCACATCACTCATTTGTGCTCGCGTATCACTCATTCGTGCTCGCACATCACTCATTCGTGCTCGCACATTACTCATTGACGCTCGCATATTACTCATTGACGCTCGCACATCACTCATTGACGCTCGCACATCACTCATTGACGCTCGCACATCACTCATTTGTGCTCGCACATTGCTCATTCGTGCTCGCACATCACTCATTTGAGCTCGCACATTGCTCATTCGTGCTCGCACATCACTCATTCGTGCTCGCACATTGCTCATTCTTGCTCGCACATCACTCATTTGTGCTCGCGTATCACTCATTCGTGCTCGCACATTACTCATTGACGCTCGCACATCACTCATTGACGCTCGCACATTACTCATTGACGCTCGCATATTACTCATTCGTGCTCGCACATCACTCATTCGTTCTCGCACATCACTCATTGACGCTCGCACATCACTCATTGACGCTCGCGTATCACTCATTCGTGCTCGCACATTACTCATTGACGCTCGCACATCACTCATTGACGCTCGCACATCACTCATTCGTGCTCGCACATCACTCATTGACGCTCGCATATTACTCATTCTTGCTCGCACATCACTCATTCGTGCTCGCACATTACTCATTCGTGCTCGCATATTACTCATTGACGCTCGCACATCACTCATTGACGCTCGCACATTGCTCATTCGTGTTCGCACATCACTCATTGACGCTCGCACATCACTCATTGACGCTCGCACATTGCTCATTCGTGCTCGCACATCACTCATTCGTGCTCGCACATCACTCATTGACGCTCGCATATTACTCATTCTTGCTCGCACATCACTCAGTCGTGCTCGCACATTACTCATTGACGCTCGCATATTACTCATTCGTGCTCGCACATCACTCATTCGTTCTCGCACATCACTCATTGACGCTCGCACATCACTCATTGACGCTCGCGTATCACTCATTCGTGTTCGCACATCACTCATAGACGCTCGCACATCACTCATTGACGCTCGCGTATCACTCATTCGTGCTCGCACATCACTCATTCGTGCTCGCACATTACTCATTGACGCTCGCATATTACTCATTGACGCTCGCACATCACTCATTCGTGCTCGCACATCACTCATTTGAGCTCGCACATTGCTCATTCGTGCTCGCACATCACTCATTCGTGCTCGCATATCTCTCATTCTTGCTATATAAATCTACATTATAACTGTCACTATCTACGACGAAATGTGATCACGTCAGGCGCGAAATATTATTACATAGGGATCGGTGCGAACGGCGGGAGCAGAAAATGATTAAATCAGTAAACTGAAACGTTTAGCTATCTATACGAAGATTGCTCGCATGCATTAACGAGATTCCCACTGTCCCTATCTACCCCCCCTCACGATCACTGGCTTGTCGCGCCGAGGGGGCCCGAGTTCAGGAGTTTGCGAAAGCGAATTCCTGTTCCGCTAAAGTGATCCAAACCCAGGAAGTGGTGGAGGATCCGGTGCTTTGGCTAGCCGACCCCACTCTCAGGAACCGATCCGCGAAAGCGGAAAGGAGACCCCGAGAAGTGTGGGAACGCGAACCGGAGCGCCGGATCCGAAGCCACCGGGCTTGACAACCCCGGGGTTCCTAGTCCCAAGCGATGAGCGCCGTCGCTTGGCCCGTAAACCTTGCACCGTCTTCAACAACCTTCGCAGGGCGTGGCGTTGGTACGTTGGCGGTGTGGGGAGCGGGGGCTTGGCTTAACCGCCCGTCCGCGAGGTGGGGTCCTCTATAAAACCCCCCAATCCTACGCTTAGGTGGGCGGCTATGGGATGCATGGCTCTTGGAGAGGAGTCGCGAGCCCACCAACCCCCGGCTGGCTGTGGCGGCTTGTTCGGGTTGCGTTGCCTTCTCGAGGTAAGGGCGCACTGCTTCGAGTGACCGTTGTCTCGTCCCGAATAGAGAAGTCCCTTCCTTATGGTGGACACGGTGAGCTATGCGCTGGGTACCATCGTAGAGATGGTGCTCGGTGCGGGTGCCCCGGGTCTGCTTGGGGGAGGGGACGTACGAAACAGATGGATTCAATTAAAACAAAGCTTCGGAAAATGACGCGTAGTAAGGGGGCAGGAGGTAGTAGGGAGGACTTCCTGAGGAAGGATTCCAAGGGCGGGGGTGGAGATAGTGAGGACACGCGCTCCTCCGTATACTCTGCTGACAGCCTGCGCGAGCGTTCACGCTCCCGGAGTCCATCGGGCCTGAAACCCACAAAGGATTTCGAGCTCGTTGAGACAAAGGCGGCGAGAAAGCAGCGAAAGGCCGAGGAGAAGAGGAAGAGGCGCGAAAATGTGAGTGCGAGTGAGAATGATAATAGGAATGATAGGGTTGACAAGAGTGTGAATTGTAGTGTGGATGGAAATCAGGGTGTAAGCAAGAAAGTGAGTGTCAGTAGGAGTGAAAATGATGTGAGCAGGGATTATAGAGACGGAGAGTATGGATGTTGGTATGGAAGTGTGTGCGAGTATGAATGAGTGTGCGAATGGCAAGAGGACGGTAAAGAGGAATGCGGTGGGCCAGGATAGGTTCAAGGGGGCGAGGGGCGAGCTCTTTGTGGTGTGTGAGAATTTGCGGCAGCCGCCTCGCGCATCAAGCGCGAGGTGGTTGCCGGCGTGGTTCCGAAGAGTGAGAAGGATGAATGTCGTAAAGATGAGGGTAGCGGCGCGTCACGTCACCTCAGCAGCGGCTGAGGTTGTTCCTGGTAGTAGGGTTTGGAGCGAATGTGGCCTAAGCCCAGCTTCGCGCTTGTTGTGCGTGGCGCAAAGGAGCAGCTCACGTGCGACGAGGTGCGAAGAAGAATGATTGAGAGCACGAGTGAGGACGTGAATGTTAGGGTGAGGACCATCAGACCTGCTCGTGGTGGTGGGGTCGTGGTGGAGACGCTAGCGATGGAGAGAGAAGGCTCTCTCCCGGTGTGCCGGACTCGTCGAGGCGGGACTCCGTGCTGTGGAGCCCAAGTGATGGATCCTCGAGTGATTGTGTACAGTGTCCCGAATGAGATGACGATGAGCATCTCCTTAGGGTATGTACGAGAAAGTTTTGCGTGAGCAGTTAGTGTGAATGAATTCACGAAGCGTGTGAAGATCGTCAGGAGAGGATGGGCAGCGACTCGGCAATGTGATTGTCGAGTTACCTCTGCCATGGCGCGATAGGCTGTTGCAAATGGTAGAGTTTGTTGATGGAACAGCTTTAGATGCTGTTCGTATGAAAGGGTGAGTGCTGTTTCCGCTGCCAGGGCTACGACCATCGTGCCAGGGAATGTAAGAGTGAGCCTCTGTGCTACAAATGTGGCAAGAGTGGGCACAGGATGAATGAGTGTAAGGCTGCGGAGGACTGCAGCAATTGCAGAGCAAGAAAAGCTTCCTTCGGAGCATTTGGCGAGATCCCGCGGTGCCCGATGTATGCTGAAAACTGCGGTTGTTGCGCTCTCGATTCGTGAACAATGGCTGAGTCTCAATGAATGAACAGATGTGGGTGTAAATGTGCGGATCTTGCAGGTAAATTGTCAAAAGTCCTAC
The DNA here is from genome assembly GCF_009193385.2 of Nasonia vitripennis. NCBI lineage: Eukaryota > Metazoa > Arthropoda > Insecta > Hymenoptera > Pteromalidae > Nasonia > Nasonia vitripennis. Next base: position 37,654 of record NW_022279865.1, read on the forward strand.
GCTGCGATGTGCGATATTGCGAACTGCGCGCTGAGGACGGCATAGAGATATGCCTATTCCAAGAGCCGTATGTTTATAAGGATAGGGTTTGTGGTTACCAGCGGGATCCAGAATGTATCTCAGTAAGTCTGGAGAAGCGGCTGTAGTAGTGTTTGGGAAAAGTATGAATGCATGTTACTAAATGAGGGAGCGCATGAGGACGCCCGTATGCGTCTGGGTGAAAGGCCCGGTGGGGAGATACTTGTGTCTCTCTCTACTGTAGACCGAATGGCAGTATGCAAGAATGTGTTGACTACCTTGACAGAGTGGTCGGCACTAGGAATGGACGTCGGTTGCTTGTTGGAATGGATGCGAATGCTGCGTCCGAGCTTTGGCATAGTAAGTCCATGGTTCGGGCGTGGCAAGCCGGTGCGTCGGGGTGCTGTGTTGGGTGACTGGGTTGTGCAAGCGGAAATGGATGTTTTAAAATGTCCCTACCCTAGCTTACACCTTCAGTGGAGCCAGAGGGGAGAGTGACATTGATGTCACTCTCTACAAGGGTAGTGAGTGTCAGTTTGAATGGATGTTGAAGGATGACTGGGGCATTAGTGATCATAATCCTATTGTGATCACGATGTCTACGGGAGAAAATGTGGATGTAAATGGCGAGAGGATGCATAAGTGGAATGCAAGGAAGTGCAATTGGCTGCTGTACCGGGGCCTTATCGAGACCTTTGCCAGCGACTATGGGTACGACGAGTACTCTGTGTTAGGGGCAGAGGAAAAAGTTAACGCTCCTGTACAAGTGGATGACTGAGGCGAATGAGGTTTGCATGGAGAAGGTCGTTTCACGACCGGCTCCTAAGCGTAAGAGTGTTGTGTGGGAATGAAAGTTTAAGCGAGAAGAAGCGAAAGGTGCGTGAATGGCGAAGAGCGTATCAGAGTGAAAGATCAAGAACGGGTGACCCGGATCGTACGAGATGGCGAGAGTGGAAGGAGTGTGAAAGAGAATATAGGCGAATGATGAAGGATGCAAAAGAGAGTAACTGGCATGGCACGGTGGAGCGGAAGGGGGAAACTGACCCATGGGGTGTCATCTCGACATTCTGCATGGGAAGTTAAACCCTGAAAGCTTGGCTGGGCTGCGGACGGCGAATGGATGTACGAAGACGTGGATGGAGAGTGCAAGAGTGCTTCTGGACGAGTTCTTCCCCGCAGACGATGGAATTCCTGCGGAGGAGGTGCATGGAGTCCAGATGGATATGTATGAATTCTGCATGGGTGAGCTAGACGAGGCAGTCTTGGGCATGAAAATGCGCAAGGCTCCTGGAATGGATGGGTTGACGAATGAGATGTTGCGCCAGGTGTGGAGAGCAGCCCCCCTGTTTCTTAAGGGGCTGTTTGACACGTGTCTGAGTGAGGGACTCTTTCCACACAGGTGGAAGGAGGCCAGAGTGGTCGTTCTCCTGAAAGGAGCCGACAAGGATGTGGCCGAGTCTAGGTCCTACAGGCCTATTAGCTTGTTGGGTAGCCCGGGCAAGGTCATGGAGCGAATGATGGTTGCGCGTTTGATGAGGCACATGGAGGGTAAATGGAATGAACGTCAGTATGGCTTTATGCGTGGGAAGTGTACGGAGGATGCCTGGGCGAGAGCGAAAGAGAATGTAAGGGAGGCTGAGAGTGAGTATGTTCTTGGAATCTTTGTTGATTTCAAGGGTGCGTTCGACAACTTACTGTGGAGAGTAGCTCTACAGAAGTTGAGAGAGGCTGGCTGTACATATGAGGAACTGCGTGTGTGGCACTCCTATTTTAGCGATAGGAGTGTCTGTATGTATAATGGTATGGATGTAGTAGAGAAACGTGCCCGAAGAGGTTGCCCGCAGGGATCCATATCAGGACCTCCTGTGTGGAATCTCGGAATGAACGACTTGTTGAATGAGTTGTCCGAACTGGGGGTGGAGGTCGTCGCGTATGCTGATGATCTCCTGCTACTAGTTCAGGGCAACAGGAGGAATGAACTTGAGCAGTCGGCGTCTGAGGCACTGAGTGTGGTATACAGGTACGGTACGAATATTGGTGTGGAAGTGTCTGACTCCAAGACAGTGTGCATGATGCTGAAAGGTAGTTTGAATATGTTGAATCGGGTTGTGCATGTGTCAACGAATGGGATGGATGATAAGAGGATTAGGTGTGTGGACCGCGTGAAGTACCTGGGTGTGAATGTGGGCATCGGTATGGACTTTTCGGTCCATATCGATGGAATGAAAAGGAGGGTCACTACGGTGATCATGCGCCTCAGGGGAGTCCTCAGAAAGAGCTGGGGACTCAAGCGGGGCGTAGTGAGTATGGTGGTGAAAGGCCTCTTTCTGCCGGCTGTTATGTATGGAGCGAGTGTTTGGTACGAACAGCTGCATAAAAGAAAGTTGCGTGGTTCTCGGAGACTGAGTGAGGAACTCGTCAGCTGCCAGAGAGTGGTGTTATATGCGTGCACGCGTGTGTGTAGAACTGTCTCAACGGAGGCGATGCAAATCTTATTTGGGTCGCTTCCATGGGACATTGAGTGTTTTAGGCGGGCGAATTTGCACAAAGTGCGAAAGGGCCTGCCCATGAATGAGAGTGACCTGGTGACTGACGAGGACCTGTATGAATTGTCGTTGCATGAATGCCGTGAACTGGTGGACCAACGTGCCCTTGCAGCTTGGCAGGACCGTTGGGAAGCCACGAGTAACGGGCGTGTGACGTATGAATGGATACGGGACGTGGGATTCTCCGGCCGCTCGATGAAATATTTCGAGCCGAGCCTGAGGGTCTGCTACGTTCTGACGGGCCATGGGAGCATGAACTCGTTTCTCTTCTCGAGAAACCTGAGCAACTCCCCGGCCTGCGCGTGTGGAACAGAGAGAGAGGACTGGATACATGTGCTGTGTGAATGTGACATGTATGCGGCCTTCAGGGATCTTGACTCCATCGGAGTCAGGAGAACTGAGGTAGGATGGGATGTGAGCGGAGTGCTTCTTGACCGTGCGAAGTATGAGTGTCTGTGTGCCTTTGTCGAGCGCGCATTCAGAATGCGTGAGTTGATTGTACAGAGAATGAGAGAGAATGAGGAAAGTTAGATTAGGATTAGGGTAATCGGTGAGGGGGTGAGGGGGGTAGAGGGTAGGTATAAGGGGTAAAGGGTAGGGGGTAGAGTAAGGGAACTTGTGGGTTGGGGGTAGGGTAATTGCGTGTGTGAGAGCGTGTGGAGTGTGTGTTAGAATGAGTGTGGGAATGAATGTGTGCGTGTCGGCTGGCCAGCTGCTCGCTGGTCGGCTCCCCGCAGGGGGATCCCACTCTTGCTCTTCTAATCGAGGCTGGCCTGTGCCGGACTCGTTGGAGGACCAAGAGAGGCATCTCTGGGTTTTGCGAACCCACGGACCTGAGCAGCCCTTCCAGAGGCGGGATGGTAAGATCCCAACTGGAACCCTCACCAGGGTTAAAACGGTACCATGGGCGACCGGGGTGCCCGCTGGGGGAGAATTGCCTCCCTCGCCCGGTCACTTGGGTTTGGATTCGTGGTGGCAGTGGTTGAAAGCCCACATCGCTTGGGGTTAGGGTTTGGCACTGGGTGAAAGACTCCTTGGGTGCTCTGCACCATCGGAGACTGGAACCCTCTGCCAGCCTCGACGTGTGAGTTGCGGTCTCAACTCGGGGAGCGGCCTGCTTAAACCGTTAGGGATTGGATGGGTCCCGGCCCCAACCGAGGGTCTCCAAAGGTCTTACCAACCTGCGGAGGAATCGGTAGTCGCGGGTTAGTAGAGAGCCTAATTGGTTGGCAATGTTTCGGCATTGCCGTCTAATTGGTCTCAAAGCTATTCCGCGATGCGTTGGCCGAGCGTATCTCGGCCCCTCGCCCCGTGGGGGGCCGTGTGGGTGGGCCGAAAGGCAGGTACTGCACGTTAAAACAAAGAGACGATCTGTCCCTATCTACCATCTTCCGAACGGAAGAGCCCCGGGAGGGTCGCATTTCTGCCAGGGCAGTTGGGTGAACCCTGAGATTTCGGTATACTCATTCGTGCTCGCACATCACTCATTTGAGCTCGCACATTGCTCATTCGTGCTCGCACATCACTCATTCGTGCTCGCACATCACTCATTGACGCTCGCACATCACTCATTTGTGCTCGCGTATCACTCATTCGTGCTCGCACATCACTCATTCGTGCTCGCACATTACTCATTGACGCTCGCACATCACTCATTGACTCTCGCGTATCACTCATTCGTGTTCGCACATCACTCATAGACGCTCGCACATCACTCATTGACGCTCGCATATTACTCATTCGTGCTCGCACATCACTCATTGACGCTCGCACATCACTCATTTGTGCTCGCGTATCACTCATTCGTGCTCGCACATCACTCATTCGTGCTCGCACATTACTCATTGACGCTCGCATATTACTCATTGACGCTCGCACATCACTCATTGACGCTCGCACATCACTCATTGACGCTCGCACATCACTCATTTGTGCTCGCACATTGCTCATTCGTGCTCGCACATCACTCATTTGAGCTCGCACATTGCTCATTCGTGCTCGCACATCACTCATTCGTGCTCGCACATTGCTCATTCTTGCTCGCACATCACTCATTTGTGCTCGCGTATCACTCATTCGTGCTCGCACATTACTCATTGACGCTCGCACATCACTCATTGACGCTCGCACATTACTCATTGACGCTCGCATATTACTCATTCGTGCTCGCACATCACTCATTCGTTCTCGCACATCACTCATTGACGCTCGCACATCACTCATTGACGCTCGCGTATCACTCATTCGTGTTCGCACATCACTCATAGACGCTCGCACATCACTCATTGACGCTCGCGTATCACTCATTCGTGCTCGCACATCACTCATTCGTGCTCGCACATTACTCATTGACGCTCGCATATTACTCATTGACGCTCGCACATCACTCATTCGTGCTCGCACATCACTCATTTGAGCTCGCACATTGCTCATTCGTGCTCGCACATCACTCATTCGTGCTCGCATATCTCTCATTCTTGCTATATAAATCTACATTATAACTGTCACTATCTACGACGAAATGTGATCACGTCAGGCGCGAAATATTATTACATAGGGATCGGTGCGAACGGCGGGAGCAGAAAATGATTAAATCAGTAAACTGAAACGTTTAGCTATCTATACGAAGATTGCTCGCATGCATTAACGAGATTCCCACTGTCCCTATCTACCCCCCCTCACGATCACTGGCTTGTCGCGCCGAGGGGGCCCGAGTTCAGGAGTTTGCGAAAGCGAATTCCTGTTCCGCTAAAGTGATCCAAACCCAGGAAGTGGTGGAGGATCCGGTGCTTTGGCTAGCCGACCCCACTCTCAGGAACCGATCCGCGAAAGCGGAAAGGAGACCCCGAGAAGTGTGGGAACGCGAACCGGAGCGCCGGATCCGAAGCCACCGGGCTTGACAACCCCGGGGTTCCTAGTCCCAAGCGATGAGCGCCGTCGCTTGGCCCGTAAACCTTGCACCGTCTTCAACAACCTTCGCAGGGCGTGGCGTTGGTACGTTGGCGGTGTGGGGAGCGGGGGCTTGGCTTAACCGCCCGTCCGCGAGGTGGGGTCCTCTATAAAACCCCCCAATCCTACGCTTAGGTGGGCGGCTATGGGATGCATGGCTCTTGGAGAGGAGTCGCGAGCCCACCAACCCCCGGCTGGCTGTGGCGGCTTGTTCGGGTTGCGTTGCCTTCTCGAGGTAAGGGCGCACTGCTTCGAGTGACCGTTGTCTCGTCCCGAATAGAGAAGTCCCTTCCTTATGGTGGACACGGTGAGCTATGCGCTGGGTACCATCGTAGAGATGGTGCTCGGTGCGGGTGCCCCGGGTCTGCTTGGGGGAGGGGACGTACGAAACAGATGGATTCAATTAAAACAAAGCTTCGGAAAATGACGCGTAGTAAGGGGGCAGGAGGTAGTAGGGAGGACTTCCTGAGGAAGGATTCCAAGGGCGGGGGTGGAGATAGTGAGGACACGCGCTCCTCCGTATACTCTGCTGACAGCCTGCGCGAGCGTTCACGCTCCCGGAGTCCATCGGGCCTGAAACCCACAAAGGATTTCGAGCTCGTTGAGACAAAGGCGGCGAGAAAGCAGCGAAAGGCCGAGGAGAAGAGGAAGAGGCGCGAAAATGTGAGTGCGAGTGAGAATGATAATAGGAATGATAGGGTTGACAAGAGTGTGAATTGTAGTGTGGATGGAAATCAAGGTGTAAGCAAGAAAGTGAGTGTCAGTAGGAGTGAAAATGATGTGAGCAGGATTATAGAGACGGAGAGTATGGATGTTGGTATGGAAGTGTGTGCGAGTATGAATGAGTGTGCGAATGGCAAGAGGACGGTAAAGAGGAATGCGGTGGGCCAGGATAGGTTCAAGGGGGCGAGGGGCGAGCTCTTTGTGGTGTGTGAGAATTTGCGGCAGCCGCCTAAGCGCATCAAGCGCGAGGTGGTTGACGCCGAGGTGCCTGTGGATGGTAAGAGTGTGGGTGTGAATGAGAGCGCTGAGGTTTCGGAGGTAATGGTCGGCGAGCTGCGTGCAGTCACTGACGGACTTCGTGGGCATCTGCTTTCAGATGCCAACAAGTTCACGAAGTGGCAGGCCAGTAGTGTGCTCGACCATGCCTCGAAATACGAAGGGCTGGTGCAGCGCTTGATGTTAGAGAATGCGAAGTTGCGTGGTGAGCTTACTGCTCACAAGTGTATGAAGGCTGAGTTAGCGAATGTGTGTGAGACTGTCCGAAGAGTGGATGAAGGGATGAATGTCGTAAAGATGAGGGTAGCGGCGTCGTCACGGTCACCTCCAGCAGCGGCTGAGGTTGTTCCTGGTAGTAGGGGTTTGGGAGCGAATGTGGGGCCTAAGCCCAGCTTCGCGCTTGTTGTGCGTGGCGCAAAGGAGCAGCTCACGTGCGACGAGGTGCGAAGAAGAATGATTGAGAGCACGAGTGAGGACGTGAATGTTAGGGTGAGGACCATCAGACCTGCTCGTGGTGGTGGGGTCGTGGTGGAGACGGCTAGCGATGGAGAGAGAAAGGCTCTCTCCCGGTGTGCCGGACTCGTCGAGGCGGGACTCCGTGCTGTGGAGCCCAAAGTGATGGATCCTCGAGTGATTGTGTACAGTGTCCCGAATGAGATGACGAATGAGCATCTCCTTAGGGGTATGTACGAGAAAAGTTTGCGTGAGCATGTTAGTGTGAATGAATTCACGAAGCGTGTGAAGATCGTCAGGAGAGAGGATGGGCAGCGACTCGGCAATGTGATTGTCGAGTTACCTCTGCCATGGCGTGATAGGCTGTTGCAAGATGGTAGAGTGTTTGTTGGATGGAACAGCTTTAGATGCTGTTCGTATGAAAGGGTGATGTGCTGTTTCCGCTGCCAGGGCTACGACCATCGTGCCAGGGAATGTAAGAGTGAGCCTCTGTGCTACAAATGTGGCAAGAGTGGGCACAGGATGAATGAGTGTAAGGCTGCGGAGGACTGCAGCAATTGCAGAGCAAGAAAGCTTCCTTCGGAGCATTTGGCGAGATCGCCGCGGTGCCCGATGTATGCTTGGAAACTGCGGTTGTTGCGCTCTCGATTCGTGAACAATGGCTGAGTCTCAAATGAATGGAACAGATGTGGGTGTAAATGTGCGGATCTTGCAGGTAAATTGTCAAAAGTCCTACGCTGCGATGTGCGATATTGCGAACTGCGCGCTTGAGGACGGCATAGAGATATGCCTATTCCAAGAGCCGTATGTTTATAAGGATAGGGTTTGTGGTTTACCAGCGGGATCCAGAATGTATCTCAGTAAGTCTGGAGAAGCGGCTGTAGTAGTGTTTGGGAAAAGGTATGAATGCATGTTACTAAATGAGGGAGCGCATGAGGACGCCGTATGCGTCTGGGTGAAAGGCCCGGTGGGGGAGATACTTGTTGTCTCTCTCTACTGTAGACCGAATGGCAGTATGCAAGAATGTGTTGACTACCTTGACAGAGTGGTCGGCACTAGGAATGGACGTCGGTTGCTTGTTGGAATGGATGCGAATGCTGCGTCCGAGCTTTGGCATAGTAAGTCCATGGTTCGGGCGTGGCAAGCGGTGCGTCGGGGTGCTGTGTTGGGTGACTGGGTTGTGCAAGCGGAAATGGATGTTTTAAATGTCCCTACCCTGGCTTACACCTTCAGTGGAGCCAGAGGGGAGAGTGACATTGATGTCACTCTCTACAAGGGTAGTGAGTGTCAGTTTGAATGGATGTTGAAGGATGACTGGGGCATTAGTGATCATAATCCTATTGTGATCACGATGTCTACGGGAGAAAATGTGGATGTAAATGGCGAGAGGATGCATAAGTGGAATGCAAGGAAGTGCAATTGGCTGCTGTACCGGGGCCTTATCGAGACCTTTGCCAGCGACTATGGGTACGACGAGTACTCTGTGTTAGGGGCAGAGGAAAAGTTAACGCTCCTGTACAAGTGGATGACTGAGGCGAATGAGGTTTGCATGGAGAAGGTCGTTTCACGACCGGCTCCTAAGCGTAAGAGTGTTGTGTGGTGGAATGAAAGTTTAAGCGAGAAGAAGCGAAAGGTGCGTGAATGGCGGAGAGCGTATCAGAGTGAAAGATCAAGAACGGGTGACCCGGATCGTACGAGATGGCGAGAGTGGAAGGAGTGTGAAAGAGAATATAGGCGAATGATGAAGGATGCAAAAGAGAGTAACTGGCATGGCACGGTGGAGCGGAAGGGGGAAACTGACCCATGGGGTGTCATCTCGACATTCTGCATGGGGAAGTTAAACCCTGAAAGCTTGGCTGGGCTGCGGACGGCGAATGGATGTACGAAGACGTGGATGGAGAGTGCAAGAGTGCTTCTGGACGAGTTCTTCCCCGCAGACGATGGAATTCCTGCGGAGGAGGTGCATGGAGTCCAGATGGATATGTATGAATTCTGCATGGGTGAGCTAGACGAGGCAGTCTTGGGCATGAAAATGCGCAAGGCTCCTGGAATGGATGGGTTGACGAATGAGATGTTGCGCCAGGTGTGGAGAGCAGCCCCCCTGTTTCTTAAGGGGCTGTTTGACACGTGTCTGAGTGAGGGACTCTTTCCACACAGGTGGAAGGAGGCCAGAGTGGTCGTTCTCCTGAAAGGAGCCGACAAGGATGTGGCCGAGTCTAGGTCCTACAGGCCTATTAGCTTGTTGGGTAGCCCGGGCAAGGTCATGGAGCGAATGATGGTTGCGCGTTTGATGAGGCACATGGAGGGTAAATGGAATGCACGTCAGTATGGCTTTATGCGTGGGAAGTGTACGGAGGATGCCTGGGCGAGAGCGAAAGAGAATGTAAGGGAGGCTGAGAGTGAGTATGTTCTTGGAATCTTTGTTGATTTCAAGGGTGCGTTCGACAACTTACTGTGGAGAGTAGCTCTACAGAAGTTGAGAGAGGCTGGCTGTACATATGAGGAACTGCGTGTGTGGCACTCCTATTTTAGCGATAGGAGTGTCTGTATGTATAATGGTATGGATGTAGTAGAGAAACGTGCCCGAAGAGGTTGCCCGCAGGGATCCATATCAGGACCTCCTGTGTGGAATCTCGGAATGAACGACTTGTTGAATGAGTTGTCCGAACTGGGGGTGGAGGTCGTCGCGTATGCTGATGATCTCCTGCTACTAGTTCAGGGCAACAGGAGGAATGAACTTGAGCAGTCGGCGTCTGAGGCACTGAGTGTGGTATACAGGTACGGTACGAATATTGGTGTGGAAGTGTCTGACTCCAAGACAGTGTGCATGATGCTGAAAGGTAGTTTGAATATGTTGAATCGGGTTGTGCATGTGTCAACGAATGGGATGGATGATAAGAGGATTAGGTGTGTGGACCGCGTGAAGTACCTGGGTGTGAATGTGGGCATCGGTATGGACTTTTCGGTCCATATCGATGGAATGAAAAGGAGGGTCACTACGGTGATCATGCGCCTCAGGGGAGTCCTCAGAAAGAGCTGGGGACTCAAGCGGGGCGTAGTGAGTATGGTGGTGAAAGGCCTCTTTCTGCCGGCTGTTATGTATGGAGCGAGTGTTTGGTACGAACAGCTGCATAAAAGAAAGTTGCGTGGTTCTCGGAGACTGAGTGAGGAACTCGTCAGCTGCCAGAGAGTGGTGTTATATGCGTGCACGCGTGTGTGTAGAACTGTCTCAACGGAGGCGATGCAAATCTTATTTGGGTCGCTTCCGTGGGACATTGAGTGTTTTAGGCGGGCGAATTTGCACAAAGTGCGAAAGGGCCTGCCCATGAATGAGAGTGACCTGGTGACTGACGAGGACCTGTATGAATTGTCGTTGCATGAATGCCGTGAACTGGTGGACCAACGTGCCCTTGCAGCTTGGCAGGACCGTTGGGAAGCCACGAGTAACGGGCGTGTGACGTATGAATGGATACGGGACGTGGGATTCTCCGGCCGCTCGATGAAATATTTCGAGCCGAGCCTGAGGGTCTGCTACGTTCTGACGGGCCATGGGAGCATGAACTCGTTTCTCTTCTCGAGAAACCTGAGCAACTCCCCGGCCTGCGCGTGTGGAACAGAGAGAGAGGACTGGATACATGTGCTGTGTGAATGTGACATGTATGCGGCCTTCAGGGATCTTGACTCCATCGGAGTCAGGAGAACTGAGGTAGGATGGGATGTGAGCGGAGTGCTTCTTGACCGTGCGAAGTATGAGTGTCTGTGTGCCTTTGTCGAGCGCGCATTCAGAATGCGTGAGTTGATTGTACAGAGAATGAGAGAGAATGAGGAAAGTTAGATTAGGATTAGGGTAATCGGTGAGGGGGTGAGGGGGGTAGAGGGTAGGTATAAGGGGTAAAGGGTAGGGGGTAGGGTAAGGGAAGTTGTGGGTTGGGGGTAGGGTAATTGCGTGTGTGAGAGCGTGTGGAGTGTGTGTTAGATGAGTGTGGGAATGAATGTGTGCGTGTTGGCTGGCCAGCTGCTCGCTGGTCGGCTCCCCGCAGGGGGATCCCACTCTTGCTCTTCTAATCGAGGCTGGCCTGTGCCGGACTCGTTGGAGGACCAAGAGAGGCATCTCTGGGTTTTGCGAACCCACGGACCTGAGCAGCCCTTCCAGAGGCGGGATGGTAAGATCCCAACTGGAACCCTCACCAGGGTTAAAACGGTACCATGGGCGACCGGGGTGCCCGCTGGGGGAGAATTGCCTCCCTCGCCCGGTCACTTGGGTTTGGATTCGTGGTGGCAGTGGTTGAAAGCCCACATCGCTTGGGGTTAGGGATTGGCACTGGGTGAAAGACTCCTTGGGTGCTCTGCACCATCGGAGACTGGAACCCTCTGCCAGCCTCGACGTGTGAGTTGCGGTCTCAACTCGGGGAGCGGCCTGCTTAAACCGTTAGGGATTGGATGGGTCCCGGCCCCAACCGAGGGTCTCCAAAGGTCTTACCAACCTGCGGAGGAATCGGTAGTCGCGGCTTAGTAGAGGGCCTAATTGGTTGGCAATGTTTCGGCATTGCCGTCTAATTGGTCTCAAAGCTATTCCGCGATGCGTTGGCCGAGCGTATCTCGGCCCCTCGCCCCGTGGGGGGCCGTGTGGGTGGGCCGAAAGGCAGGTACTGCACGTTAAAACAAAGAGACGATCTGTCCCTATCTACCATCTTCCGAACGGAAGAGCCCCGGGAGGGTCGCATTTCTGCCAGGGCAGTTGGGTGAACCCTGAGATTTCGGTATACTCATTCGTGCTCGCACATCACTCATTTGAGCTCGCACATTGCTCATTCGTGCTCGCACATCACTCATTCGTGCTCGCACATCACTCATTGACGCTCGCACATCACTCATTTGTGCTCGCGTATCACTCATTCGTGCTCGCACATCACTCATTCGTGCTCGCACATTACTCATTGACGCTCGCACATCACTCATTGACTCTCGCGTATCACTCATTCGTGTTCGCACATCACTCATAGACGCTCGCACATCACTCATTGACGCTCGCATATTACTCATTCGTGCTCGCACATCACTCATTGACGCTCGCACATCACTCATTTGTGCTCGCGTATCACTCATTCGTGCTCGCACATCACTCATTCGTGCTCGCACATTACTCATTGACGCTCGCATATTACTCATTGACGCTCGCACATCACTCATTGACGCTCGCACATCACTCATTGACGCTCGCACATCACTCATTTGTGCTCGCACATTGCTCATTCGTGCTCGCACATCACTCATTTGAGCTCGCACATTGCTCATTCGTGCTCGCACATCACTCATTCGTGCTCGCACATTGCTCATTCTTGCTCGCACATCACTCATTTGTGCTCGCGTATCACTCATTCG
>NW_022279865.1:57500-62500 GCF_009193385.2 Nasonia vitripennis
ATGTACTTGCCTTACCGGGGTAGGGCCGTATCCCCGGTGGACCGCCTGTTTCGTGCCTAGAATTGAACGCTCACCGTACGGCTTCGGCTAATATGGTGGGCGGTACGAACAAGATGACAGACAATTTAAAAACAGCCTCGGAATACGAAACGCAAAAGGGGGAGGAATTGGCGATTGAAGGATCAGGGAATGAGAGGGAGAGGAAGGATAGGAAAAACGAAGCGCCTGAGAGCAAACGTGAAACTCCTCCTGATGTTCGCTCTCGATCTGCTCTATGTGGGTCCTCTAGGCGCATCAATGGGAGCTCTTCGAGCGCTGCTTCAGGAGGGGAAAGTAAGGAGGAAGATGGGGAAGCATGGCAGCATGTTCCTCTTGGAAGGAACTTGCGAAGCAAGACGAAGAGGGGATGCAAAACGCAGGCGGGAAATGAAAAGCCGGTTAAAAGCGGACATAGGTCGAATGATGGACGCATGGACGTAGCAACGGTAAAGGCAGAATCAGAGAAAATGGATCTAGGTGAGTTGAAATTAGGTAAAAGAAGGATTGACAAGACAGCGGAGGTGAAGATGGGGGATGAGGAAAGTGAGAGTAGGAAGTATCTGAAATTATCACAAGAGAAAGAGAGGAATAGAACAGCGAAGAGAAAGGGAGGAGTTGGGAAAGCAAGGAAACGAGAGGAAAAGAGAAGGGCACTCTTGCTAAATGAAAATGAGGATGATGATGATGATGATAATGGCGAGGACTCTTTAGAGGATGACAGGAATTTAGAAGTGAGCCTGGAGAAGGAACTGGCGAATATCCGAGCGGGCCTCCGTATGCTCGTCATTGGCAGCAAAGGCCTGACGAAGGGAGAGGCCAGCAGGATATTCGCCAGGATTGAACGATATGAAAACGTAATTGTACGCATGAGTGTAGAGAATGAGAGGTTGGAAAGTACGATGAAGTTGCAGGAGGAAATGTTTAATACAAAATTGGCAGCTATGGATGAACGAATGAATAGTATGGAGGATATGATGAAGCAAGTTTTGGACAAAATGGTTAAAAAAATAACTGAAGGTATGGCGAAGAGCATAGAAGCGAAGGTGGATGTGATTTGTGAGAAAGTGGCCGGGAGGATGAATGTCGAGTTGAGCGAAATGAAGGGTATACAACAGGGTTCTGCAAAATCAACTGCAGTTCCCGGTAAGAGCTATGCACTTATTGTTAAAGGAGCGAATGAGAAACTGACGAGTATGGAGGTACAAAAAAGAATGTTTGAAAGTTTGAGTGATGAAACTGGAGTGAAAATTGATAGAGTGCGTATGTTAAGGAATGGAGGAGTGGTGGTAGAGGCGGCGACGGAGGAGGATCGGAGGCGACTGGCCCAGTGTCCCCTGGGCGATGCCGGCTTGCGTGCGGATGCACCAAAACGGTTTGACCCCAGGGTGATCGTTTACGATCTCCCTTCATCGGTGACCGATGCCAACCTACTTGAGGAGCTAGCCCATAAAAACCTAGATGGTTTAGTGAGGACAGAAGTTGTGAAAGAAAAGGTGAAAATTGTGAGGAGGGAAAAGAGGGGAAATGACGCAAGAGTGGGAAACGTGATTGTGGAGCTGCCGAATGAATGGAAGGAAAAATTGTTAAAGAATGGAAGATTGTATGTTGGATGGATGTCATATAAGGTAAGAGTGTATGAGAAAGTGTTGAGGTGTCATGGATGTATGTTATTTGACCATAGAGTGAATGATTGTAAGAATGGGAAAGTGTGTTACCGATGTGGTGTGGTGGGACATCAGGCCCGGGAGTGTCGGAGCCCCGAGGTCTGCGTCAACTGCAAGCGCAGGGGTAGACCTGCGGATCACTCAGCCTTCTGGTCTGAGTGTCCTGAGTTTGTGTGGCGGCTGAATGTATTGAGAAAACGTGTAAATGGCTAGTACAAATGTAAATAATAATGATGCGAATGTAAGTGTGTGTCCCGTTGTAAATGTTATACAGTATAATTGCCAGAAATCGAGTGGGGTGATGTATGATTTGGGTGAATGGTTGCTCCGGGAGGGGATCCAATTGGGTCTCCTCCAGGAGCCGTATGTTCGGAGCGATCGTGTGTGTGGTTTGCCCTCATGGATGCGTCTGTTTAAAAGTGTATCTGGATTAGCATGTGTAATTGTTCCCGATAGCGAATGTGAGTGTATGTTAGTAGAAGTGTGTAAGTTTGATGATGCGGTGTGTGTATGGTTTAAAAATAGTGTGTGTGAAATGTATGTTGTATCGCTGTATTGTCGACCGAGTGGAAACATGAATGAATGTGTAGAGTATTTGGAGAAATTGATTAGATGTATGAATGGAAAGTGTGTGTTAATTGGCATGGATGCGAATGCCACGTCCGGCTTATGGCATAGCAAGGCCATGAGTCGGGCGTGGAATAGTCTGAAAAGAGGTGAGATATTGGAAGAGTGGGTGATGAATGCGAGAGTGGATGTCTTGAATGTGCCCTCCCAGGACTTCACATTTAGTGGAGCCCGAGGAGAGAGTGACATCGATGTCACTCTCCTCAAGGGAGGGCAGTATGAATGTGACTGGATGATAAAAAGCGAATGGGGAATCTCCGACCACAACCCGATTCTTATTAGAATACGGACGTTGGTTGGGGAGACAGAAATGAATGACAATGTGTGTAAAAGATGGAATGCAAGGAAGTGTAACTGGGGCGTGTATGGGGGAATGGTCCTGTCATCCGCGGAGGACTGCGGAATTGAAAATTTCCGTAGTCTCTCTGTGGAGGATAGGATAAGCATGTTGTATGAATGGATGGAGCGAGCGAACGATGAATGCATGATTAGGCTGAAAAAAGGAATGATAAGGAAGGGATTAGTATGGTGGAATGAGGAATTAAAAGAGAAAAAACGAGAAGTAGCGAGGAAAAAGAAGAGATACCAGAAGGAGAAAAAAAGAGAGGGCGCGAATGTAAGAGAAAAATGGATAGAGTGGAAGACAAGTGTGAGTGAGTATAAAGAAATGATGAATGAAGCAAAAGAGAAAAATTGGAGGGAGTTTGTAGGAAACAAGAGTAGGGATGACGTGTGGAAGGTGATTAGTGTGTGCATGGGTAAAAGTAAGAATGAATCTCTGAGTGCTTTGAAAGTTGGTGATGGATGGACGAAAGACTGGGGTGAAAGTGTGAACGTATTATTGAATGAATTCTTCCCTCCTGATGACGGGATACCCGTCGAGGGAGGGGGAGTGAATGAAAGGCTTGTGGATGAGTTTGATGAAAATGAATTTAGTATGAATGAGTTTATGGATGCGGTGAGGTTGATGAGTGTAAGAAAGGCGCCAGGTATGGATGGTATTACGAATGAGATGATTAGATGTATGTGTAGAGTGATTCCTGAATACGTGAAATGTGTATTTGATGGTTGTTTGAGTGAGGGCCTCTTTCCACAACAGTGGAAGGAGGCCAAAGTGGTTGTGTTGTTGAAAGGGTCAGGAAAGGATAGGACCGAGCCCAGGTCATACAGACCTATAAGTCTGTTAAGTGGCCTGGGTAAGGTACTGGAGAGGATGCTAGTGGCGAGAATGATGGTGCGTATGTATGGGAAGTGGAATGAATGTCAGGTTGGATTCGTCAAGAATAAATGTACGGAGGATGCATGGGAACGAGTGAAAGAGTGTGTATCAGTGAGTGAATCTAAATATGTTGCAGGAGTATTCGTAGATTTTAAAGGTGCGTTTGACTATTTGTTGTGGCGTGTGATATTGGAGAAGCTGGTTGTGTATGGGTGTACGGAAGCGGAAATGAAGGTATGGAGAAATTATTTTAGGAATAGGAAGGTGTGTATGTGCAATGGAATGAATGTTATTTGGAAGAATGTAAGCAGAGGTTGTCCACAGGGTTCGATCTCAGGACCACCCCTGTGGAACTTGTGTATGAATGAGCTGCTAAATGAGTTAGAAGGAATGAATTTAAAAGTAGTTGCGTATGCGGATGATTTGTTGGTGCTGATCGAAGGGAATGTAAGGGCTATGATTGAGAGTAGAATGAGTGAAGCGATGAGTGTAGTGTACGAATGGGGAAGTAGGTCTGGTGTGGAAGTGTCCGAGAAGAAAACGGTTTGTATGATGCTTAAAGGTGGACTGAACATGAGTCAGAGAGTAGTACGTGTGAGTGTAGATGAACGAGAGGTAGGAGTGTTGAGATTTGTGAATGACGTGAAGTATCTGGGTGTAAATATGAGTGTGGGTATGAATTTTCAGGTGCATATAGATAGATTGAGAGAACGTGTGTGGAAAGAGATAGGCATGATGAGAAGAGTAATGAGGAAAGACTGGGGAATGAAAAAGAGGGCCGTGAAAATGTATGTAACTGGAATGATTGTGCCGATTGTTATGTATGGAGCGAGTGTGTGGAGTGGTGAATTGCGGAAAAAGAAAGTGCGTGAAGAATTAAATAGATGTCAGAGGTGTGTGTTGTATGCGAGTGTGAGAGTGTGTAAAACGGTCTCCACGGAGGCGATGCAAGTGATTGCGGGGTCGCTTCCGTGGGACCTGGAATGCCTAAAACAGAGTGCCTGCTACAAAGCACGTAAGGGTTTGAGTATGAGTGAGAATGATTTAGTCACGAATGATGAATTGGAAGGTATGGATATTTTTGCGAGAAAGAAGAGAGTTGAGGATGCGGCGTATGAGGAATGGCAAAGGAGATGGGATGCAAGTACGAATGGACGGGTAACGTATGAATGGATTAAGGATGTGCGGCTCTCAGCCAGGAGAGATTATTTCGATCCTGGTCTGAGGGTCTGCTATATGTTGACTGGGCACGGGAGTCTCAATGCGTTCCTCCACCAGAGGAACCTACATGAGACTCCCGAATGTATGTGTGGAGCTGCGAGAGAGGACTGGGTGCATGTGTTGTGTGAGTGTGATATGTATGCTGGATTTAGAAACTTAGATAGTATGGGTATTGCTTGGGATGGGAATAAATGGGATGTGAGTGGGGTTCTGAAAGATAAGGTTAAGTA
>NW_022279865.1:67500-72500 GCF_009193385.2 Nasonia vitripennis
GAGAAAGCAATGCGTGTGGGGCGACTTAGACTTTTTCGAGCCTCCGAGAGAAAGCAATGCGTGTGGGGCGACTTAGACTTTTTCGAGCCTCCGAGAGAAAGCAATGCGTGTGGGGCGACTTAGACTTTTTCGAGCCTCCGAGAGAAAGCAATGCGTGTGGGGCGACTTAGACTTTTTCGAGCCTCCGAGAGAAAGCAATGCGTGTGGGGCGACTTAGACTTTTTCGAGCCTCCGAGAGAAAGCAATGCGTGTGGGGCGACTTAGACTTTTTCGAGCCTCCGAGAGAAAGCAATGCGTGTGGGGCGACTTAGACTTTTTCGAGCCTCCGAGAGAAAGCAATGCGTGTGGGGCGACTTAGACTTTTTCGAGCCTCCGAGAGAAAGCAATGCGTGTGGGGCGACTTAGACTTTTTCGAGCCTCCGAGAGAAAGCAATGCGTGTGGGGCGACTTAGACTTTTTCGAGCCTCCGAGAGAAAGCAATGCGTGTGGGGCGACTTAGACTTTTTCGAGCCTCCGAGAGAAAGCAATGCGTGTGGGGCGACTTAGACTTTTTCGAGCCTCCGAGAGAAAGCAATGCGTGTGGGGCGACTTAGACTTTTTCGAGCCTCCGAGAGAAAGCAATGCGTGTGGGGCGACTTAGACTTTTTCGAGCCTCCGAGAGAAAGCAATGCGTGTGGGGCGACTTAGACTTTTTCGAGCCTCCGAGAGAAAGCAATGCGTGTGGGGCGACTTAGACTTTTTCGAGCCTCCGAGAGAAAGCAATGCGTGTGGGGCGACTTAGACTTTTTCGAGCCTCCGAGAGAAAGCAATGCGTGTGGGGCGACTTAGACTTTTTCGAGCCTCCGAGAGAAAGCAATGCGTGTGGGGCGACTTAGACTTTTTCGAGCCTCCGAGAGAAAGCAATGCGTGTGGGGCGACTTAGACTTTTTCGAGCCTCCGAGAGAAAGCAATGCGTGTGGGGCGACTTAGACTTTTTCGAGCCTCCGAGAGAAAGCAATGCGTGTGGGGCGACTTAGACTTTTTCGAGCCTCCGAGAGAAAGCAATGCGTGTGGGGCGACTTAGACTTTTTCGAGCCTCCGAGAGAAAGCAATGCGTGTGGGGCGACTTAGACTTTTTCGAGCCTCCGAGAGAAAGCAATGCGTGTGGGGCGACTTAGACTTTTTCGAGCCTCCGAGAGAAAGCAATGCGTGTGGGGCGACTTAGACTTTTTCGAGCCTCCGAGAGAAAGCAATGCGTGTGGGGCGACTTAGACTTTTTCGAGCCTCCGAGAGAAAGCAATGCGTGTGGGGCGACTTAGACTTTTTCGAGCCTCCGAGAGAAAGCAATGCGTGTGGGGCGACTTAGACTTTTTCGAGCCTCCGAGAGAAAGCAATGCGTGTGGGGCGACTTAGACTTTTTCGAGCCTCCGAGAGAAAGCAATGCGTGTGGGGCGACTTAGACTTTTTCGAGCCTCCGAGAGAAAGCAATGCGTGTGGGGCGACTTAGACTTTTTCGAGCCTCCGAGAGAAAGCAATGCGTGTGGGGCGACTTAGACTTTTTCGAGCCTCCGAGAGAAAGCAATGCGTGTGGGGCGACTTAGACTTTTTCGAGCCTCCGAGAGAAAGCAATGCGTGTGGGGCGACTTAGACTTTTTCGAGCCTCCGAGAGAAAGCAATGCGTGTGGGGCGACTTAGACTTTTTCGAGCCTCCGAGAGAAAGCAATGCGTGTGGGGCGACTTAGACTTTTTCGAGCCTCCGAGAGAAAGCAATGCGTGTGGGGCGACTTAGACTTTTTCGAGCCTCCGTGCTCGCACATCACTCATTGACGCTCGCACATCACTCATTTGAGCTCGCACATTGCTCATTCGTGCTCGCACATCACTCATTCGTGCTCGCACATCACTCATTGACGCTCGCACATCACTCATTGACGCTCGCATATCACTCATTCGTGCTCGCACATTACTCATTGACGCTCGCACATCACTCATTGACGCTCGCACTTCACTAATTGGATCTCGCGTATCACTCATTCGTTCTCGCACATCACTCATTGACGCTCGCACATCACTCATTGACGCTCGCACATCACTCATTTGAGCTCGCACATTGCTCATTCGTGCTCGCACATCACTCATTCGTGCTCGCACATCACTCATTGACGCTCGCACATCACTCATTCGTGCTCGGACATCACTCATTGACGCTCGCATATTACTCATTCTTGCTCGCACATCACTCATTCGTTCTCGCACATCACTCATTGACGCTCGCACATCACTCATTGACGCTCGCGTATCACTCATTCGTGTTCGCACATCACTCATAGACGCTCGCACATCACTCATTGACGCTCGCGTATCACTCATTCGTGCTCGCACATCACTCATTCGTGCTCGCACATTACTCATTGACGCTCGCATATTACTCATTGACGCTCGCACATCACTCATTCGTGCTCGCACATCACTCATTTGAGCTCGCACATTGCTCATTCGTGCTCGCACATCACTCATTCGTGCTCGCATATCTCTCATTCTTGCTATATAAATCTACATTATAACTGTCACTATCTACGACGAAATGTGATCACGTCAGGCGCGAAATATTATTACATAGGGATCGGTGCGAACGGCGGGAGCAGAAAATGATTAAATCAGTAAACTGAAACGTTTAGCTATCTATACGAAGATTGCTCGCATGCATTAACGAGATTCCCACTGTCCCTATCTACCATCTTCCGAACGGAAGAGCCCCGGGAGGGTCGCATTTCTGCCAGGGCAGTTGGGTGAACCCTGAGATTTCGGTATACTCATTCGTGCTCGCACATCACTCATTTGAGCTCGCACATTGCTCATTCGTGCTCGCACATCACTCATTCGTGCTCGCACATCACTCATTGACGCTCGCACATCACTCATTTGTGCTCGCGTATCACTCATTCGTGCTCGCACATCACTCATTCGTGCTCGCACATTACTCATTGACGCTCGCACATCACTCATTGACTCTCGCGTATCACTCATTCGTGTTCGCACATCACTCATAGACGCTCGCACATCACTCATTGACGCTCGCATATTACTCATTCGTGCTCGCACATCACTCATTGACGCTCGCACATCACTCATTTGTGCTCGCGTATCACTCATTCGTGCTCGCACATCACTCATTCGTGCTCGCACATTACTCATTGACGCTCGCATATTACTCATTGACGCTCGCACATCACTCATTGACGCTCGCACATCACTCATTGACGCTCGCACATCACTCATTTGTGCTCGCACATTGCTCATTCGTGCTCGCACATCACTCATTTGAGCTCGCACATTGCTCATTCGTGCTCGCACATCACTCATTCGTGCTCGCACATTGCTCATTCTTGCTCGCACATCACTCATTTGTGCTCGCGTATCACTCATTCGTGCTCGCACATTACTCATTGACGCTCGCACATCACTCATTGACGCTCGCACATTACTCATTGACGCTCGCATATTACTCATTCGTGCTCGCACATCACTCATTCGTTCTCGCACATCACTCATTGACGCTCGCACATCACTCATTGACGCTCGCGTATCACTCATTCGTGTTCGCACATCACTCATAGACGCTCGCACATCACTCATTGACGCTCGCGTATCACTCATTCGTGCTCGCACATCACTCATTCGTGCTCGCACATTACTCATTGACGCTCGCATATTACTCATTGACGCTCGCACATCACTCATTCGTGCTCGCACATCACTCATTTGAGCTCGCACATTGCTCATTCGTGCTCGCACATCACTCATTCGTGCTCGCATATCTCTCATTCTTGCTATATAAATCTACATTATAACTGTCACTATCTACGACGAAATGTGATCACGTCAGGCGCGAAATATTATTACATAGGGATCGGTGCGAACGGCGGGAGCAGAAAATGATTAAATCAGTAAACTGAAACGTTTAGCTATCTATACGAAGATTGCTCGCATGCATTAACGAGATTCCCACTGTCCCTATCTACCATCTTCCGAACGGAAGAGCCCCGGGAGGGTCGCATTTCTGCCAGGGCAGTTGGGTGAACCCTGAGATTTCGGTATACTCATTCGTGCTCGCACATCACTCATTTGAGCTCGCACATTGCTCATTCGTGCTCGCACATCACTCATTCGTGCTCGCACATCACTCATTGACGCTCGCACATCACTCATTTGTGCTCGCGTATCACTCATTCGTGCTCGCACATCACTCATTCGTGCTCGCACATTACTCATTGACGCTCGCACATCACTCATTGACTCTCGCGTATCACTCATTCGTGTTCGCACATCACTCATAGACGCTCGCACATCACTCATTGACGCTCGCATATTACTCATTCGTGCTCGCACATCACTCATTGACGCTCGCACATCACTCATTTGTGCTCGCGTATCACTCATTCGTGCTCGCACATCACTCATTCGTGCTCGCACATTACTCATTGACGCTCGCATATTACTCATTGACGCTCGCACATCACTCATTGACGCTCGCACATCACTCATTGACGCTCGCACATCACTCATTTGTGCTCGCACATTGCTCATTCGTGCTCGCACATCACTCATTTGAGCTCGCACATTGCTCATTCGTGCTCGCACATCACTCATTCGTGCTCGCACATTGCTCATTCTTGCTCGCACATCACTCATTTGTGCTCGCGTATCACTCATTCGTGCTCGCACATTACTCATTGACGCTCGCACATCACTCATTGACGCTCGCACATTACTCATTGACGCTCGCATATTACTCATTCGTGCTCGCACATCACTCATTCGTGCTCGCACATTACTCATTGACGCTCGCATATTACTCGTTGACGCTCGCACATCACTCATTGACGCTCGCACATCACTCATTTGTGCTCGCACATCACTCATTGACGCTCGCACATCACTCATTGACGCTCGCACATTGCTCATTCTTGCTCGCACATTGCTCATTCTTGCTCGCACATCACTCATTCGTGCTCGCACAT
>NW_022279865.1:82500-85000 GCF_009193385.2 Nasonia vitripennis
GGCGACTTAGACTTTTTCGAGCCTCCGAGAGAAAGCAATGCGTGTGGGGCGACTTAGACTTTTTCGAGCCTCCGAGAGAAAGCAATGCGTGTGGGGCGACTTAGACTTTTTCGAGCCTCCGAGAGAAAGCAATGCGTGTGGGGCGACTTAGACTTTTTCGAGCCTCCGAGAGAAAGCAATGCGTGTGGGGCGACTTAGACTTTTTCGAGCCTCCGAGAGAAAGCAATGCGTGTGGGGCGACTTAGACTTTTTCGAGCCTCCGTGCTCGCACATCACTCATTGACGCTCGCACATCACTCATTTGAGCTCGCACATTGCTCATTCGTGCTCGCACATCACTCATTCGTGCTCGCACATCACTCATTGACGCTCGCACATCACTCATTGACGCTCGCATATCACTCATTCGTGCTCGCACATTACTCATTGACGCTCGCACATCACTCATTGACGCTCGCACTTCACTAATTGGATCTCGCGTATCACTCATTCGTTCTCGCACATCACTCATTGACGCTCGCACATCACTCATTGACGCTCGCACATCACTCATTTGAGCTCGCACATTGCTCATTCGTGCTCGCACATCACTCATTCGTGCTCGCACATCACTCATTGACGCTCGCACATCACTCATTCGTGCTCGGACATCACTCATTGACGCTCGCATATTACTCATTCTTGCTCGCACATCACTCATTCGTTCTCGCACATCACTCATTGACGCTCGCACATCACTCATTGACGCTCGCGTATCACTCATTCGTGTTCGCACATCACTCATAGACGCTCGCACATCACTCATTGACGCTCGCGTATCACTCATTCGTGCTCGCACATCACTCATTCGTGCTCGCACATTACTCATTGACGCTCGCATATTACTCATTGACGCTCGCACATCACTCATTCGTGCTCGCACATCACTCATTTGAGCTCGCACATTGCTCATTCGTGCTCGCACATCACTCATTCGTGCTCGCATATCTCTCATTCTTGCTATATAAATCTACATTATAACTGTCACTATCTACGACGAAATGTGATCACGTCAGGCGCGAAATATTATTACATAGGGATCGGTGCGAACGGCGGGAGCAGAAAATGATTAAATCAGTAAACTGAAACGTTTAGCTATCTATACGAAGATTGCTCGCATGCATTAACGAGATTCCCACTGTCCCTATCTACCATCTTCCGAACGGAAGAGCCCCGGGAGGGTCGCATTTCTGCCAGGGCAGTTGGGTGAACCCTGAGATTTCGGTATACTCATTCGTGCTCGCACATCACTCATTTGAGCTCGCACATTGCTCATTCGTGCTCGCACATCACTCATTCGTGCTCGCACATCACTCATTGACGCTCGCACATCACTCATTTGTGCTCGCGTATCACTCATTCGTGCTCGCACATCACTCATTCGTGCTCGCACATTACTCATTGACGCTCGCACATCACTCATTGACTCTCGCGTATCACTCATTCGTGTTCGCACATCACTCATAGACGCTCGCACATCACTCATTGACGCTCGCATATTACTCATTCGTGCTCGCACATCACTCATTGACGCTCGCACATCACTCATTTGTGCTCGCGTATCACTCATTCGTGCTCGCACATCACTCATTCGTGCTCGCACATTACTCATTGACGCTCGCATATTACTCATTGACGCTCGCACATCACTCATTGACGCTCGCACATCACTCATTGACGCTCGCACATCACTCATTTGTGCTCGCACATTGCTCATTCGTGCTCGCACATCACTCATTTGAGCTCGCACATTGCTCATTCGTGCTCGCACATCACTCATTCGTGCTCGCACATTGCTCATTCTTGCTCGCACATCACTCATTTGTGCTCGCGTATCACTCATTCGTGCTCGCACATTACTCATTGACGCTCGCACATCACTCATTGACGCTCGCACATTACTCATTGACGCTCGCATATTACTCATTCGTGCTCGCACATCACTCATTCGTTCTCGCACATCACTCATTGACGCTCGCACATCACTCATTGACGCTCGCGTATCACTCATTCGTGTTCGCACATCACTCATAGACGCTCGCACATCACTCATTGACGCTCGCGTATCACTCATTCGTGCTCGCACATCACTCATTCGTGCTCGCACATTACTCATTGACGCTCGCATATTACTCATTGACGCTCGCACATCACTCATTGCTCGCCATTGCTCATTCGTGCTCGCACATCACTCATTCGTGCTCGCATATCTCTCATTCTTGCTATATAAATCTACATTATAACTGTCACTATCTACGACGAAATGTGATCACGTCAGGCGCGAAATATTATTACATAGGGATCGGTGCGAACGGCGGGAGCAGAAAATGATTAAATCAGTAAACTGAAACGTTTAGCTATCTATACGAAGATTGCTCGCATGCATTAACGAGATTCCCACTGTCCCTATCTACCATCTTCCGAACGGAAGAGCCCCGGGAGGGTCGCATTTCTGCCAGGG
>NW_022279865.1:95000-100000 GCF_009193385.2 Nasonia vitripennis
TTTTCGAGCCTCCGAGAGAAAGCAATGCGTGTGGGCGACTTAGACTTTTTCGAGCCTCCGAGAGAAAGCAATGCGTGTGGGGCGACTTAGACTTTTTCGAGCCTCCGAGAGAAAGCAATGCGTGTGGGCGACTTAGACTTTTTCGAGCCTCCGAGAGAAAGCAATGCGTGTGGGGCGACTTAGACTTTTTCGAGCCTCCGAGAGAAAGCAATGCGTGTGGGGCGACTTAGACTTTTTCGAGCCTCCGAGAGAAAGCAATGCGTGTGGGGCGACTTAGACTTTTTCGAGCCTCCGAGAGAAAGCAATGCGTGTGGGGCGACTTAGACTTTTTCGAGCCTCCGAAGAAAGCAATGCGTGTGGGGCGACTTAGACTTTTTCGAGCCTCCGAGAGAAAGCAATGCGTGTGGGGCGACTTAGACTTTTTCGAGCCTCCGAGAGAAAGCAATGCGTGTGGGGCGACTTAGACTTTTCGAGCCTCCGAGAGAAAGCAATGCGTGTGGGGCGACTTAGACTTTTCGAGCCCTCCGAGAGAAAGCAATGCAGTGTGGGGCGACTTAGACTTTTTCGAGCCTCCGAGAGAAAGCAATGGCCGTGAAAGCTGTGTGGGCGACTTAGACTTTTTTCGAGCCTCCGAGAGCAAAGCGTGGGCCTTAGACTCGACAGGGCAATCGTGGGGCGACCTTAGACTTTTTCGAGCCTCCGAGAGAAAGCATGCGTGTGGCACTTAGACTCTTATCGAGCCTCCCGAGAGAAAGCAATGCGTGTGGGGCGTTCTTAGACTTTTCGAGCCTCCGAGAGAAAGCAATGCGTGGGGGCGACTTAGGACTTTTCGAGCCTCCCGAGAGAAAGCAATGCGTGTAGCGAATTTGACTTTTTCGAGCCTCCGAGAGAAAGCAATGCGTGGGGCGACTTAGGACTTTTCGAGCCTCGAGAGAAAGCAATGCGTGGGGCGACTTAGACTTTTTCGAGCCTCCGAGAGAAAGCAATGCGTGTGGGCGACTGACTTTTTCGAGCCTCCGAGAGAAAGCAATGCGTGTGGGGCGACTTAGACTTTTTCGAGCCTCCGAGAGAAAGCAATGTGTGGGGCGACTTAGACTTTTCTTTGAGCCTCCGGAGAGAAAGAAATGCGTGGAGCGACTTAGACTTTTTCGAGCCTCCGAGAGAAAGCAATGCGGTGGGCGCCCTAGATCTTTTCGAGCCTCCGAGAGAAAGCAATGCGTGTGGGCGATTCTAGACTTTTCGAGCCTGAGAGAAAGCAATGCGTGGGGCGATCTCTAGACTTTTCGAGCCTGAGAGAGCTGTCGCGTGTGGGCGATTCTAGACTTTTTCGAGCCTGAGAGAAAGTAATGCGTGGGGCGACTTAGACTTTTTCGAGCCTCCGAGAGAAAGCAATGCGTGAAGTGACTTTAGACTTTTCATTCCGAGAGCAAATGCGTGTGTGGGGCGACGTAATTCTTTTTCGAGCCTCCGAGAGAGCAACGCGTGGGGCGACTTAGACTTTTTCGAGCCTCCGAGAGAAAGCAATGCGTGGGGCGATTCTAGACCTTTTCGAGCCTCCGAGAGAAAGCACGCGTGTGGGCGACTTAGACTTTTCGAGCTCCAGAGCAATGCGTGTGGAGCGACTAGGACTTTTCGAGCCTGAGAGAAAGCAATGCGTGTGGGGGCGATCTTGAAATTTTTTCAGAGCTCCGAGAGAAACGCACGCGTGTAAGACACTTTATCGAGCCCCGAGAAAGCAATGCGTGTGGGGCGACTTAGACTTTTCGAGCCTCCGAGAGAAAGCACGCGTGGGAAGATTCTAGACTTTTTCTGTTTCCTGAGAGAAAGCAATGCGGGGCGATTCTGAATTTTTCGAGCCTCCGGAGAGAAAGCAATGCGTGGGCGACTTAATCCTTTCGACCTCGAGAGAAAGCACGTGGGGCGACTTAGACCCCTTTTCTGAGCCTCCCGAGGAGAAAGCAATGCGCGTGGGGCGACGCTTCGAGCCTGAGAGAAAGCAATGCGTGTGGAGCGACTTAGACTTTTTCGAGCCTCCGAGAGAAAGCAATGCGTGTGGGGCGACTTAGACTTTTTCGAGCCTCCGAGAGAAAGCAATGCGTGTGGGGCGACTTAGACTTTTTCGAGCCTCCGAGAGAAAGCAATGCGTGTGGGGCGACTTAGACTTTTTCGAGCCTCCGAGAGAAAGCAATGCGTGTGGGGCGACTTAGACTTTTTCGAGCCTCCGAGAGAAAGCAATGCGTGTGGGGCGACTTAGACTTTTTCGAGCCTCCGAGAGAAAGCAATGCGTGTGGGGCGACTTAGACTTTTTCGAGCCTCCGAGAGAAAGCAATGCGTGTGGGGCGACTTAGACTTTTTCGAGCCTCCGAGAGAAAGCAATGCGTGTGGAGCGACTTAGACTTTTTCGAGCCTCCGAGAGAAAGCAATGCGTGTGGGGCGACTTAGACTTTTTCGAGCCTCCGAGAGAAAGCAATGCGTGTGGGGCGACTTAGACTTTTTCGAGCCTCCGAGAGAAAGCAATGCGTGTGGGGCGACTTAGACTTTTTCGAGCCTCCGAGAGAAAGCAATGCGTGTGGGGCGACTTAGACTTTTTCGAGCCTCCGAGAGAAAGCAATGCGTGTGGGGCGACTTAGACTTTTTCGAGCCTCCGAGAGAAAGCAATGCGTGTGGGGCGACTTAGACTTTTTCGAGCCTCCGAGAGAAAGCAATGCGTGTGGGGCGACTTAGACTTTTTCGAGCCTCCGAGAGAAAGCAATGCGTGTGGGGCGACTTAGACTTTTTCGAGCCTCCGAGAGAAAGCAATGCGTGTGGGGCGACTTAGACTTTTTCGAGCCTCCGAGAGAAAGCAATGCGTGTGGGGCGACTTAGACTTTTTCGAGCCTCCGAGAGAAAGCAATGCGTGTGGGGCGACTTAGACTTTTTCGAGCCTCCGAGAGAAAGCAATGCGTGTGGGGCGACTTAGACTTTTTCGAGCCTCCGAGAGAAAGCAATGCGTGTGGGGCGACTTAGACTTTTTCGAGCCTCCGAGAGAAAGCAATGCGTGTGGGGCGACTTAGACTTTATCGAGCCTCCGAGAGAAAGCAATGCGTGTGGGGCGACTTAGACTTTTTCGAGCCTCCGAGAGAAAGCAATGCGTGTGGGGCGACTTAGACTTTTTCGAGCCTCCGTGCTCGCACATCACTCATTGACGCTCGCACATCACTCATTTGAGCTCGCACATTGCTCATTCGTGCTCGCACATCACTCATTCGTGCTCGCACATCACTCATTGACGCTCGCACATCACTCATTGACGCTCGCATATCACTCATTCGTGCTCGCACATTACTCATTGACGCTCGCACATCACTCATTGACGCTCGCACTTCACTAATTGGATCTCGCGTATCACTCATTCGTTCTCGCACATCACTCATTGACGCTCGCACATCACTCATTGACGCTCGCACATCACTCATTTGAGCTCGCACATTGCTCATTCGTGCTCGCACATCACTCATTCGTGCTCGCACATCACTCATTGACGCTCGCACATCACTCATTCGTGCTCGGACATCACTCATTGACGCTCGCATATTACTCATTCTTGCTCGCACATCACTCATTCGTTCTCGCACATCACTCATTGACGCTCGCACATCACTCATTGACGCTCGCGTATCACTCATTCGTGTTCGCACATCACTCATAGACGCTCGCACATCACTCATTGACGCTCGCGTATCACTCATTCGTGCTCGCACATCACTCATTCGTGCTCGCACATTACTCATTGACGCTCGCATATTACTCATTGACGCTCGCACATCACTCATTCGTGCTCGCACATCACTCATTTGAGCTCGCACATTGCTCATTCGTGCTCGCACATCACTCATTCGTGCTCGCATATCTCTCATTCTTGCTATATAAATCTACATTATAACTGTCACTATCTACGACGAAATGTGATCACGTCAGGCGCGAAATATTATTACATAGGGATCGGTGCGAACGGCGGGAGCAGAAAATGATTAAATCAGTAAACTGAAACGTTTAGCTATCTATACGAAGATTGCTCGCATGCATTAACGAGATTCCCACTGTCCCTATCTACCATCTTCCGAACGGAAGAGCCCCGGGAGGGTCGCATTTCTGCCAGGGCAGTTGGGTGAACCCTGAGATTTCGGTATACTCATTCGTGCTCGCACATCACTCATTTGAGCTCGCACATTGCTCATTCGTGCTCGCACATCACTCATTCGTGCTCGCACATCACTCATTGACGCTCGCACATCACTCATTTGTGCTCGCGTATCACTCATTCGTGCTCGCACATCACTCATTCGTGCTCGCACATTACTCATTGACGCTCGCACATCACTCATTGACTCTCGCGTATCACTCATTCGTGTTCGCACATCACTCATAGACGCTCGCACATCACTCATTGACGCTCGCATATTACTCATTCGTGCTCGCACATCACTCATTGACGCTCGCACATCACTCATTTGTGCTCGCGTATCACTCATTCGTGCTCGCACATCACTCATTCGTGCTCGCACATTACTCATTGACGCTCGCATATTACTCATTGACGCTCGCACATCACTCATTGACGCTCGCACATCACTCATTGACGCTCGCACATCACTCATTTGTGCTCGCACATTGCTCATTCGTGCTCGCACATCACTCATTTGAGCTCGCACATTGCTCATTCGTGCTCGCACATCACTCATTCGTGCTCGCACATTGCTCATTCTTGCTCGCACATCACTCATTTGTGCTCGCGTATCACTCATTCGTGCTCGCACATTACTCATTGACGCTCGCACATCACTCATTGACGCTCGCACATTACTCATTGACGCTCGCATATTACTCATTCGTGCTCGCACATCACTCATTCGTTCTCGCACATCACTCATTGACGCTCGCACATCACTCATTGACGCTCGCGTATCACTCATTCGTGTTCGCACATCACTCATAGACGCTCGCACATCACTCATTGACGC
>NW_022279865.1:115000-131092 GCF_009193385.2 Nasonia vitripennis
ACTTTTTCGAGCCTCCGAGAGAAAGCAATGCGTGTGGGGCGACTTAGACTTTTTCGAGCCTCCGAGAGAAAGCAATGCGTGTGGGGCGACTTAGACTTTTTCGAGCCTCCGAGAGAAAGCAATGCGTGTGGGGCGACTTAGACTTTTTCGAGCCTCCGAGAGAAAGCAATGCGTGTGGGGCGACTTAGACTTTTTCGAGCCTCCGAGAGAAAGCAATGCGTGTGGGGCGACTTAGACTTTTTCGAGCCTCCGAGAGAAAGCAATGCGTGTGGGGCGACTTAGACTTTTTCGAGCCTCCGAGAGAAAGCAATGCGTGTGGGGCGACTTAGACTTTTTCGAGCCTCCGAGAGAAAGCAATGCGTGTGGGGCGACTTAGACTTTTTCGAGCCTCCGAGAGAAAGCAATGCGTGTGGGGCGACTTAGACTTTTCGAGCCTCCGAGAGAAAGCAATGCGTGTGGGGCGACTTAGACTTTTTCGAGCCTCCGAGAGAAAGCAATGCGTGTGGGGCGACTTAGACTTTTTCGAGCCTCCGAGAGAAAGCAATGCGTGTGGGGCGACTTAGACTTTTTCGAGCCTCCGAGAGAAAGCAATGCGTGTGGGGCGACTTAGACTTTTTCGAGCCTCCGAGAGAAAGCAATGCGTGTGGGGCGACTTAGACTTTTTCGAGCCTCCGAGAGAAAGCAATGCGTGTGGGGCGACTTAGACTTTTTCGAGCCTCCGAGAGAAAGCAATGCGTGTGGGGCGACTTAGACTTTTTCGAGCCTCCGAGAGAAAGCAATGCGTGTGGGGCGACTTAGACTTTTTCGAGCCTCCGAGAGAAAGCAATGCGTGTGGGGCGACTTAGACTTTTTCGAGCCTCCGAGAGAAAGCAATGCGTGTGGGGCGACTTAGACTTTTTCGAGCCTCCGAGAGAAAGCAATGCGTGTGGGGCGACTTAGACTTTTTCGAGCCTCCGAGAGAAAGCAATGCGTGTGGGGCGACTTAGACTTTTTCGAGCCTCCGAGAGAAAGCAATGCGTGTGGGGCGACTTAGACTTTTTCGAGCCTCCGAGAGAAAGCAATGCGTGTGGGGCGACTTAGACTTTTTCGAGCCTCCGAGAGAAAGCAATGCGTGTGGGGCGACTTAGACTTTTTCGAGCCTCCGAGAGAAAGCAATGCGTGTGGGGCGACTTAGACTTTTTCGAGCCTCCGAGAGAAAGCAATGCGTGTGGGGCGACTTAGACTTTTTCGAGCCTCCGAGAGAAAGCAATGCGTGTGGGGCGACTTAGACTTTTTCGAGCCTCCGAGAGAAAGCAATGCGTGTGGGGCGACTTAGACTTTTTCGAGCCTCCGAGAGAAAGCAATGCGTGTGGGGCGACTTAGACTTTTTCGAGCCTCCGAGAGAAAGCAATGCGTGTGGGGCGACTTAGACTTTTTCGAGCCTCCGAGAGAAAGCAATGCGTGTGGGGCGACTTAGACTTTTTCGAGCCTCCGAGAGAAAGCAATGCGTGTGGGGCGACTTAGACTTTTTCGAGCCTCCGAGAGAAAGCAATGCGTGTGGGGCGACTTAGACTTTTTCGAGCCTCCGAGAGAAAGCAATGCGTGTGGGGCGACTTAGACTTTTTCGAGCCTCCGAGAGAAAGCAATGCGTGTGGGGCGACTTAGACTTTTTCGAGCCTCCGAGAGAAAGCAATGCGTGTGGGGCGACTTAGACTTTTTCGAGCCTCCGAGAGAAAGCAATGCGTGTGGGGCGACTTAGACTTTTTCGAGCCTCCGAGAGAAAGCAATGCGTGTGGGGCGACTTAGACTTTTTCGAGCCTCCGAGAGAAAGCAATGCGTGTGGGGCGACTTAGACTTTTTCGAGCCTCCGAGAGAAAGCAATGCGTGTGGGGCGACTTAGACTTTTTCGAGCCTCCGAGAGAAAGCAATGCGTGTGGGGCGACTTAGACTTTTTCGAGCCTCCGAGAGAAAGCAATGCGTGTGGGGCGACTTAGACTTTTTCGAGCCTCCGAGAGAAAGCAATGCGTGTGGGGCGACTTAGACTTTTTCGAGCCTCCGAGAGAAAGCAATGCGTGTGGGGCGACTTAGACTTTTTCGAGCCTCCGAGAGAAAGCAATGCGTGTGGGGCGACTTAGACTTTTTCGAGCCTCCGAGAGAAAGCAATGCGTGTGGGGCGACTTAGACTTTTTCGAGCCTCCGAGAGAAAGCAATGCGTGTGGGGCGACTTAGACTTTTTCGAGCCTCCGAGAGAAAGCAATGCGTGTGGGGCGACTTAGACTTTTTCGAGCCTCCGAGAGAAAGCAATGCGTGTGGGGCGACTTAGACTTTTTCGAGCCTCCGAGAGAAAGCAATGCGTGTGGGGCGACTTAGACTTTTTCGAGCCTCCGAGAGAAAGCAATGCGTGTGGGGCGACTTAGACTTTTTCGAGCCTCCGAGAGAAAGCAATGCGTGTGGGGCGACTTAGACTTTTTCGAGCCTCCGAGAGAAAGCAATGCGTGTGGGGCGACTTAGACTTTTTCGAGCCTCCGAGAGAAAGCAATGCGTGTGGGGCGACTTAGACTTTTTCGAGCCTCCGAGAGAAAGCAATGCGTGTGGGGCGACTTAGACTTTTTCGAGCCTCCGAGAGAAAGCAATGCGTGTGGGGCGACTTAGACTTTTTCGAGCCTCCGAGAGAAAGCAATGCGTGTGGGGCGACTTAGACTTTTTCGAGCCTCCGAGAGAAAGCAATGCGTGTGGGGCGACTTAGACTTTTTCGAGCCTCCGAGAGAAAGCAATGCGTGTGGGGCGACTTAGACTTTTTCGAGCCTCCGAGAGAAAGCAATGCGTGTGGGGCGACTTAGACTTTTTCGAGCCTCCGAGAGAAAGCAATGCGTGTGGGGCGACTTAGACTTTTTCGAGCCTCCGAGAGAAAGCAATGCGTGTGGGGCGACTTAGACTTTTTCGAGCCTCCGAGAGAAAGCAATGCGTGTGGGGCGACTTAGACTTTTTCGAGCCTCCGAGAGAAAGCAATGCGTGTGGGGCGACTTAGACTTTTTCGAGCCTCCGAGAGAAAGCAATGCGTGTGGGGCGACTTAGACTTTTTCGAGCCTCCGAGAGAAAGCAATGCGTGTGGGGGCGACTTGGGGAGAAGAATGCGTGTGGGGCGACTTAGACTTTTTCGAGCCTCCGAGAGAAAGCAATGCGTGTGGGGCGACTTAGACTTTTTCGAGCCTCCGAGAGAAAGCAATGCGTGTGGGGCGACTTAGACTTTTTCGAGCCTCCGAGAGAAAGCAATGCGTGTGGGGCGACTTAGACTTTTTCGAGCCTCCGAGAGAAAGCAATGCGTGTGGGGCGACTTAGACTTTTTCGAGCCTCCGAGAGAAAGCAATGCGTGTGGGGCGACTTAGACTTTTTCGAGCCTCCGAGAGAAAGCAATGCGTGTGGGGCGACTTAGACTTTTTCGAGCCTCCGAGAGAAAGCAATGCGTGTGGGGCGACTTAGACTTTTTCGAGCCTCCGAGAGAAAGCAATGCGTGTGGGGCGACTTAGACTTTTTCGAGCCTCCGAGAGAAAGCAATGCGTGTGGGGCGACTTAGACTTTTTCGAGCCTCCGAGAGAAAGCAATGCGTGTGGGGCGACTTAGACTTTTTCGAGCCTCCGAGAGAAAGCAATGCGTGTGGGGCGACTTAGACTTTTTCGAGCCTCCGAGAGAAAGCAATGCGTGTGGGGCGACTTAGACTTTTTCGAGCCTCCGAGAGAAAGCAATGCGTGTGGGGCGACTTAGACTTTTTCGAGCCTCCGAGAGAAAGCAATGCGTGTGGGGCGACTTAGACTTTTTCGAGCCTCCGAGAGAAAGCAATGCGTGTGGGGCGACTTAGACTTTTTCGAGCCTCCGAGAGAAAGCAATGCGTGTGGGGCGACTTAGACTTTTTCGAGCCTCCGAGAGAAAGCAATGCGTGTGGGGCGACTTAGACTTTTTCGAGCCTCCGAGAGAAAGCAATGCGTGTGGGGCGACTTAGACTTTTTCGAGCCTCCGAGAGAAAGCAATGCGTGTGGGGCGACTTAGACTTTTTCGAGCCTCCGAGAGAAAGCAATGCGTGTGGGGCGACTTAGACTTTTTCGAGCCTCCGAGAGAAAGCAATGCGTGTGGGGCGACTTAGACTTTTTCGAGCCTCCGAGAGAAAGCAATGCGTGTGGGGCGACTTAGACTTTTTCGAGCCTCCGAGAGAAAGCAATGCGTGTGGGGCGACTTAGACTTTTTCGAGCCTCCGAGAGAAAGCAATGCGTGTGGGGCGACTTAGACTTTTTCGAGCCTCCGAGAGAAAGCAATGCGTGTGGGGCGACTTAGACTTTTTCGAGCCTCCGAGAGAAAGCAATGCGTGTGGGGCGACTTAGACTTTTTCGAGCCTCCGAGAGAAAGCAATGCGTGTGGGGCGACTTAGACTTTTTCGAGCCTCCGAGAGAAAGCAATGCGTGTGGGGCGACTTAGACTTTTTCGAGCCTCCGAGAGAAAGCAATGCGTGTGGGGCGACTTAGACTTTTTCGAGCCTCCGAGAGAAAGCAATGCGTGTGGGGCGACTTAGACTTTTTCGAGCCTCCGAGAGAAAGCAATGCGTGTGGGGCGACTTAGACTTTTTCGAGCCTCCGAGAGAAAGCAATGCGTGTGGGGCGACTTAGACTTTTTCGAGCCTCCGTGCTCGCACATCACTCATTGACGCTCGCACATCACTCATTTGAGCTCGCACATTGCTCATTCGTGCTCGCACATCACTCATTCGTGCTCGCACATCACTCATTGACGCTCGCACATCACTCATTGACGCTCGCATATCACTCATTCGTGCTCGCACATTACTCATTGACGCTCGCACATCACTCATTGACGCTCGCACTTCACTAATTGGATCTCGCGTATCACTCATTCGTTCTCGCACATCACTCATTGACGCTCGCACATCACTCATTGACGCTCGCACATCACTCATTTGAGCTCGCACATTGCTCATTCGTGCTCGCACATCACTCATTCGTGCTCGCACATCACTCATTGACGCTCGCACATCACTCATTCGTGCTCGGACATCACTCATTGACGCTCGCATATTACTCATTCTTGCTCGCACATCACTCATTCGTTCTCGCACATCACTCATTGACGCTCGCACATCACTCATTGACGCTCGCGTATCACTCATTCGTGTTCGCACATCACTCATAGACGCTCGCACATCACTCATTGACGCTCGCGTATCACTCATTCGTGCTCGCACATCACTCATTCGTGCTCGCACATTACTCATTGACGCTCGCATATTACTCATTGACGCTCGCACATCACTCATTCGTGCTCGCACATCACTCATTTGAGCTCGCACATTGCTCATTCGTGCTCGCACATCACTCATTCGTGCTCGCATATCTCTCATTCTTGCTATATAAATCTACATTATAACTGTCACTATCTACGACGAAATGTGATCACGTCAGGCGCGAAATATTATTACATAGGGATCGGTGCGAACGGCGGGAGCAGAAAATGATTAAATCAGTAAACTGAAACGTTTAGCTATCTATACGAAGATTGCTCGCATGCATTAACGAGATTCCCACTGTCCCTATCTACCATCTTCCGAACGGAAGAGCCCCGGGAGGGTCGCATTTCTGCCAGGGCAGTTGGGTGAACCCTGAGATTTCGGTATACTCATTCGTGCTCGCACATCACTCATTTGAGCTCGCACATTGCTCATTCGTGCTCGCACATCACTCATTCGTGCTCGCACATCACTCATTGACGCTCGCACATCACTCATTTGTGCTCGCGTATCACTCATTCGTGCTCGCACATCACTCATTCGTGCTCGCACATTACTCATTGACGCTCGCACATCACTCATTGACTCTCGCGTATCACTCATTCGTGTTCGCACATCACTCATAGACGCTCGCACATCACTCATTGACGCTCGCATATTACTCATTCGTGCTCGCACATCACTCATTGACGCTCGCACATCACTCATTTGTGCTCGCGTATCACTCATTCGTGCTCGCACATCACTCATTCGTGCTCGCACATTACTCATTGACGCTCGCATATTACTCATTGACGCTCGCACATCACTCATTGACGCTCGCACATCACTCATTGACGCTCGCACATCACTCATTTGTGCTCGCACATTGCTCATTCGTGCTCGCACATCACTCATTTGAGCTCGCACATTGCTCATTCGTGCTCGCACATCACTCATTCGTGCTCGCACATTGCTCATTCTTGCTCGCACATCACTCATTTGTGCTCGCGTATCACTCATTCGTGCTCGCACATTACTCATTGACGCTCGCACATCACTCATTGACGCTCGCACATTACTCATTGACGCTCGCATATTACTCATTCGTGCTCGCACATCACTCATTCGTTCTCGCACATCACTCATTGACGCTCGCACATCACTCATTGACGCTCGCGTATCACTCATTCGTGTTCGCACATCACTCATAGACGCTCGCACATCACTCATTGACGCTCGCGTATCACTCATTCGTGCTCGCACATCACTCATTCGTGCTCGCACATTACTCATTGACGCTCGCATATTACTCATTGACGCTCGCACATCACTCATTCGTGCTCGCATATCTCTCATTCTTGCTATATAAATCTACATTATAACTGTCACTATCTACGACGAAATGTGATCACGTCAGGCGCGAAATATTATTACATAGGGATCGGTGCGAACGGCGGGAGCAGAAAATGATTAAATCAGTAAACTGAAACGTTTAGCTATCTATACGAAGATTGCTCGCATGCATTAACGAGATTCCCACTGTCCCTATCTACCATCTAGCGAACCGGCTGGTTGAAATACTCAAGGCAACAGTTCTTGTTGCAGGGTATGGATCCTTCTGGAAGTGCCAGTGATACAGCGTCTACGTCGCGCTAGGTATCAACATCTCTCCCACAAGTTGGGGGGCCCTTTCTAAAGTGAAGATTGGGCCGCGAGATGGCCAATAGTATCTCGGCTAAGTTCGAACGCGCAAAGATGGGGCAGTGGAATCACCTTATGAGAACAGGACAAGATTCCCCTGTATGTGTCAGAGCTGCAGGCTCGGTATTGTATAGCATAAAGGATTACTTGGTGGTTTTAGCAAATACGAATTTCCGGGAGCGCTGAGGGTTCTCCCGGGGAAGCGCTCCCTAAAAGAAGTGTGGAAGGAAAAATTTTTCCTGCAGAAGCACTCTCGACTCTTGATGATCGGTAGATCTGTTGTTATGCCGTATCGAGCTTGTATGCCTGGGTCAAGGGCCCGACTCAGGTTGCGAGCCCGGTGGCCCAATTGTACACGAACCCGCCCGTTCGAACACCTCAACCGTTGATATACGTGAGCCTCCTTTGGGTAAGTGCTACGACAATCAGCGGTTTTCGAAAGCGAATCTGCCTCTGGCAGCCCAAACTCCCGTGCGCCTCTTGAGGCGCACGTATTCCCTTCCTTCCTTGCGCTCCTAAACGCCCGCGTAACTCCAGTGAGTAACGTGTGGTTTCTTCTAGGCCGGGTAGGAATTTATTAGGTGATAGGTTTTAGTTAGGATAGAATTAGCTCTGGCACTCTGTGACCACTTACCCCCGTGGGTAACGCCGTAATTATCTCGCGCGGTCGCCTCGTCGGCTCGTGGCGGCTGGGAACTGCAAGCGCGTAAGCGCGAGCGGAACTCGGCTGCTGGGGGTCGATGGCGCGATTGTAGGCCTCTCCGATCTAGTCTTCTTTTCTTCCTTCTTTTCTCCACCTCGCGTGGCTTGCTCTCTGCACCTTGGCTATTGTCAGGGTGTGGGGGGCATTTTCACGTTGGGGACTTTTCGAGATAGAAAGCAATGCGTGTGGAATCAAAAAGCAATGCGTGTGGAATCAAAAAGCAATGCGTGTGGAATAAAAAAAAAAAGCAATGCGTGTGGAATCTAAAAGCAATGCGTGTGGAATCAAATCAAAAAGCAATGCGTGTCAGTTGATACTTAGTCTTAGACTCACTTGCGTCAGTAAGACGAGCCGACCATTAGGGTCGGCAAGTCACGTTAGGAACTTTTCCAAATCCCGAAAAGCAATGCGTGTCGATTGACAAAATAGATTTTAGCTTCACTAGCATCCATAAAACGAGCCGGCCATTAGGGCCGGCAAGTCACGTTAAGGACTTTTTCAAATTTTTCATTTGAGAAAGCAATGCGTATCAACTGACAACTAAATCATAGCCGGCCATTAGGGCCGGCAAGTCACGTTAGGGACTTTTTCATATTTTCCACGCGCCCCAAGAGTAGAATCACCCCGCGAATATAAACTCAACTTCCTCTCTCTCTTTTCTATACTCTCACACACACACACGCACCCACAACAAACACAAAAACACGATGCAGGCCGCGCATCTGGGCCAGTTTCGCTGTCACAGCGTTAGGGTGAGACCAGGTAACTTTGCCGGCATCAATCACGAACACACACACACTAACACTTTTCGATGCAGGCCGCGCACTTGGGCCAGTTTCGCTGTCACAGCGTTAGGGTGAGACCAAGTATCTTTGCCGGCATAAAATAACTCCTTTTCTTAACTAAGACAACTTCTCTTCTCTTCTCCTCTAAACTTAGCTAAACCAGGCACGTGAGAGAGCGCTCTCCTGCCACCTGCGCACTCTAATATTAATTCGAAAAGGGATTCGCGTTCCTCTAGCTCAAGGCGGCCTGAGAAAGCCAGGTTCGACGCCTGTTTCCCCGTGACAGGCACCTAGAACTCTTAGCAACTAATGTGTCTTCCGTAAGTCCGCGTGCGTGACCCCATAGGTACCGCTATGTTGCACTGAAAATCATCTCGCGAAATAAGAGCTCGTCGTGCTCATGCGTTGCGTTGTCTTCCCTAAGTTATCTAGCTTGGGCCGATGGAGGGCTAGCCTTCTCGGTCTTACAGTGCAACTAGCAAAGGCTTACATAGCAATCTCAGGTACTCTTTAAGTTGAAAACTCTAGTCGCATCTGGCCTGTCACGGGAAGAAATAGAATACATGAATTAAAGCCACGCGCCGCGTATCGTGTAGGGATGGGTAAACAGTCTGCGCGGACCATGTAGGTTCACGACTTCACAGTCGCTAGGAGGCGGAGCCGTAAGCCCCGTGTAAAACCAGAGGCACCTCCTGGGCCGCGTGATAGTTTGGGAGCCCGGGCCGTCAGTTAGCCAGGCGGTTAGGCTGCTCCGTAACAGCACGTGTAAAAGCTTCGTCGCCGGAGCACTTGGTTGGCTACCTATGGGGATGTGTAACGGCACGGAGTGCTGCCGCGGCTGCTGAAAGTTCCGCTCTCTCTTTTGTTCGCGCTTTTTGGCGCATGGTAACCGTGCAGGCGTCCACCCAGTGGGAAACAAACTCGTCCTAAATTAAGGCTCTAATACATATACTTATTCCTGCAGGTAAAAACTCAAAATCACAATGCCAGGTCCACAAAAGAAAAACGTTGCTGAGGTGCAGCTAGAGGAGAGGTCCCCAACCACTCCAGGGAATCCCCTCGTCGCCGAGTCGGGCCGTCTTCTGACCGGTGCGAGGGAAGACCTTGAGCATCCCTCAGTCAGGACCTGGCCGGTTAGGGGCGGTGGCGGGCTACGACGGCTTGGGGAAGGTGAAGTCGGCCTCCGAGCCATGTCTGTTAGATTAGTTCGTGACGAGCGCATCGAAAAGATGGCACGGAAAACAGTAGATGTCGAGGAGCCGGGCTCCAAAAACGAGATTAGGTTCTTGCAAATAAACGCGGGAGGAGGGCAGATAGTAAACGCCGAAATTTGCGAATTAATAGCGTCAAAAAAGATAGACATAGTTCTGGCTCAGGAGCCGTACTCGAAAGTTAATAAAGGGTCGCGTTATTTCACAGGCCTTAGACGTGCAAGTCGGGCAATATGTCTAAAGAGCGCAGGCACAAAGACGGCTCCTAAAGCCTTCGTAGCCGTGCCAAACCCCGACTTGCACGCCTTCTTCGTCTCAGCGTTAAGCACCCAACACTGCGTTGTTGCCGAGGTGCATACGCCTAGCGTCACGTTTTTCGCCGTTTCAATGTACTTTCAATTCTGCGACGATATTGAAGTACACCTCGGGCAACTAGAGAAAGTATTAGAGAACCTCAGAGGTCAAAAGGTAGTAATAGGCATTGACGCAAACGCGGAATCCTCGCTTTGGTCCCCTCGTGGGACAAACGAGAAAGGAGAGAAGCTCGAGCGACTAATCGCGGCTTTCGGCCTCCACGTAGTAAACGACAGAACCCAACCTCCGACCTTCGAAGAGAGGGGAGTTTCGTCCTACATCGACGTGACTCTCGTCTCGGGGTCCATGATCGCGGAGGTACAGTCCTGGAAAGTGAAACGGGACTGGACTTCCAGCGACCATAACGCGATAGTCTTTAAAATCACTACCGTAGCCCAAACGGATCGAGTGGACTCCAGCCGATTCAACATCAGACGAGCTGACTGGGGCCTGCTCGACTCTACGATCAAGGAGTTGTCTGTTTCCCACCTTGACCACATTGTCTTGGATAGTGCAGAGGAGGTCGAGCAAATGGCCGATGCTCTCCAGAAAGTCCTGTACGAAGCGTGCGAAACCGCCATACCGCGTAGGCGCCGTATCCGAAAAAATAACCCCTGGTGGACTCGAGAACTTACCGACAAAAAGTCCGAGCTCTACAGCGCTAGGCGTAATATGCAGCAACAGTGGAGCCTCCCTGGACACAGTTTGCGAAAAGCAGAATATCGGGCTCTCTTGCGCGATTACTGCCGATCGGTGAAAGGGGCCAAGGTCGGCAGCTGGCAAGAAGTCGTCACAGTGCGCGGAAATGAGGAGCCATGGGGGGTAGTCTATAAGCAGCTCAGAGGCAAGCTGCAAAACGAAAGAACCCTCAGTTCCGTTCGGTGTGGGGATACGGAGTCAATGTCGATGTTGGAGACGGCCAACCGTCTGCTTGAGGTGCACGTTCCAGACGATACACCTTCCAACGAAACCCCCGAGCAGGCACAGATTAGAGAATCAATAAACTCACCGCCCGAGACCGAAGATGCCGCACCCTTCGAGCAATGGGAGATAGCTCTCATTCTCGCATCCCTCAAAAACAACAAAGCTCCCGGCTTCGACCTTCTTGAAGTCAGAGTCCTAAAGGCTGCCATCAAAGCCATTCCTCATCACTTCCTGCGGCTCTTCAACGCCTGCCTAGAGCACGGCGTCTTCCCCCGAGCCTGGAAACAGGCTTCCCTCATTTTCCTCCCAAAAGGAGGCAAAGATAGTAGCGACTCGAAATCGTACCGACCCATCAGTCTCCTCCCGGTTACAGGTAAACTCTACGAGCGGTTAGTAAAAAGGAGACTATCCGATACAGCGCTAGGACCAGACATGATCTCCGACAGGCAGTTCGGCTTCAGGGCTGGCATGTCTACTGAAGACGCGATCATCGAGCTGCGCAGACTTACAGCCGCTTCCCCTAAAAAGCAGGTTGCTGCGCTTCTTTTCGATGTTAAAGGCGCCTTTGACTGCATTTGGCGCCCGGCCATCCTCCAAAGCCTCAAAGAGAAAGATTGTCCCAAAAATATATACAAACTTCTCGTTAGCTACTTTGAAAATAGGCAGGCTCAGGTAGTTTGGGGGACAAATCAAGTCTCCAAGCAGGCAACTAGGGGCTGTCCGCAGGGTTCGGTTTTAGGACCCTCGGGCTGGAACCTTGGATTCGATCCGCTGCTCCGCAGCCTCGAGCAAGGTGTAGTGACAGAGGGAGGCGGAAAACTCCCAATAAACTTCGTCGCATATGCGGATGACTTGGCCGTACTAGTCGAAGGGGACTCTAGGGCGGAAATAGAAAAAGTAGGAAAGGCAGTCGTAAAGCATATCGTCGAAAGATGCTCGGCTATAAAATTGGAGGTTTCGGAATCTAAGACGGTAGGGATTTTCGTTAAAAAACCTAAGGTAGTAGGTTCAAAAGCGGTAAAAATAAACCGGAAAGACTGCCGTAAGGGAGGAGCGCGAAATCCGAAAATAGAGTTGGGCGGGAAATCGATCAGTTTTGAACAGTCGGTACGTTATCTTGGCGTGCATTTCGATGCAAACTTGGGCATTAGCGCCCACTGCAAATATCTTAGGGAAAAGTTAGTACCGCTCTTTAGCGACTTGCGTAAACTGGCACAATGCCAGTGGGGTCTGGGACACAAGGCGTTGGAGACGATATACAAGGGTGTATTCGTCCCAACGGTATGTTACGCGTCCGCGGCGTGGTACAAGGAGGGAGCGCATACAGATAGGATTCTCGAAGATCTGCACAGGCAGATCCTCATAGCTATTACACGATGTTACCGATCGACATCTTACGAGGCCGCGTGCGTACTAGCGGGAACTCTCCCGATATGTATCCAACTTAGGGTTAGCGTGGCGAAGTATCACCTGAGAAAAGGTGAAGACGCGGAGATAGGCGGCGTCGTAATTAGACACGACCCAGAGGGTCTAAAGGAAAATTATAATAGGGTTCTTGAGGTCGCGAATGAGATGTGGCAGGCGCGTTGGGAGGCATCGGAACAGGGCAATGCTACTCGCGAACTTTTCTTTCCAGACGTAGTTGCCAGAGTTAAAAGCGACTGGATCCGTCCAGATCACTTCACCTCGCAGGTTCTCACGGGTCACGGGTACTTTAATGAGAAACTCCACCAGCTCTCTTTGGCAAAGGCAGCGGCTTGTATCTGTTGCGGCGAACCCGACAACAACTTACACTTCCTTTTAGAATGCCCTGCCTTCGCTGAATTCCGCGATGAGCTGATAACTCCGGTTTCGGGTGGGCTTGAGGCGCCGGAAGCCACGCTAATGTTAGTATCTTCCCCAGAAGGGTTCGCGGCTTTGAAAGAATACAGTAGAGTGGCGTTCGAATGTAAGAGGCAATTGGAAAATGCCCTTACGGAATCCGACGAAGGATTAAGCAGTGAGAGTGAGGAATAGAGTGACTGAGGTGGTGGGTGAAAGGAAGAGCTGGTGAAAAATGTCTAAGTTAGGCAAACAAACGCGAAGTCAAAAGCATGCTTGGCTTGGCCCTCGCGAAAGTCGCCTTAGGGCTTGACTCGCGAAATAAACTCGTTCGAAACTTGGCCATCGTCCGCGTCTCACGCGTAAGGCCCCGTGGAAGGTCGCTATATGCTTGACACGCGAATGCATGCTCGATCGTAAAAATTTGGCCGTCGACCGAATTGACCATCTTGGGTCTACCAAAGATAACAGTAAATTCAAGAATAAATTTGGTGTGCTTGTGCGTTACTGCAACTACAAATCACGCCTCTCGAACGAGGAGTGTAGTTAAGGCCTTTAGAACCTTCGCCTAAAACATCGTGGAGGAGATGTTGAAGGA
The DNA here is from genome assembly GCF_009193385.2 of Nasonia vitripennis. Taxonomy (NCBI): domain Eukaryota; kingdom Metazoa; phylum Arthropoda; class Insecta; order Hymenoptera; family Pteromalidae; genus Nasonia; species Nasonia vitripennis. Next base: position 128,349 of record NW_022279865.1, read on the forward strand.
GTCCTGTCCCCAAGCATTGTTCGCTGGCGACAAGGGCTCTGGCTGAAGGATTAGCACAGAGCCGCTCGTTTTGCAGAGGCTCAAAGCAGGACTTTTGTCCTGTCCCCGAGCGCACCTTTCGAAGAAGGTGCGCCCGGCATTATTATTTTATTTACTAACAACATGTATTTCTCCTAACAGGTACAAACAAAATTAGTGGAGATCCAGGCGGGATCTCGCGAATGCGCCTTCCCGTGGTTCCCCGTGGACGGTCCGGTGGATGGTAGAGCTTGCTCACCATCCCGCTATGACTGACTAAAGCATTCGTCCCAGTTGACTGATTGTCCCCGCACGGCCATCCTCGGAAGACCGGGCGGGTACAATCTGTTGACCGCCAATGGGCACTTGAATTTTTCCAGGAACGTTCTCCTTTCGGGTGGTTCGATAGATGGTGGACGGAAAACAAGGTCGCGTATGCTTATGGCGAGGTAGCGAGTCCAAATAACATCAGGGCTAACCGAAACTAAATGTCCCTATCTACCATCTTCCGAACGGAAGAGCCCCGGGAGGGTCGCATTTCTGCCAGGGCAGTTGGGTGAACCCTGAGATTTCGGTATACTCATTCGTGCTCGCACATCACTCATTTGAGCTCGCACATTGCTCATTCGTGCTCGCACATCACTCATTCGTGCTCGCACATCACTCATTGACGCTCGCACATCACTCATTTGTGCTCGCGTATCACTCATTCGTGCTCGCACATCACTCATTCGTGCTCGCACATTACTCATTGACGCTCGCACATCACTCATTGACTCTCGCGTATCACTCATTCGTGTTCGCACATCACTCATAGACGCTCGCACATCACTCATTGACGCTCGCATATTACTCATTCGTGCTCGCACATCACTCATTGACGCTCGCACATCACTCATTTGTGCTCGCGTATCACTCATTCGTGCTCGCACATCACTCATTCGTGCTCGCACATTACTCATTGACGCTCGCATATTACTCATTGACGCTCGCACATCACTCATTGACGCTCGCACATCACTCATTGACGCTCGCACATCACTCATTTGTGCTCGCACATTGCTCATTCGTGCTCGCACATCACTCATTTGAGCTCGCACATTGCTCATTCGTGCTCGCACATCACTCATTCGTGCTCGCACATTGCTCATTCTTGCTCGCACATCACTCATTTGTGCTCGCGTATCACTCATTCGTGCTCGCACATTACTCATTGACGCTCGCACATCACTCATTGACGCTCGCACATTACTCATTGACGCTCGCATATTACTCATTCGTGCTCGCACATCACTCATTCGTGCTCGCACATTACTCATTGACGCTCGCATATTACTCGTTGACGCTCGCACATCACTCCATGACGCTCGCACATCACTCATTTGTGCTCGCACATCACTCATTGACGCTCGCACATCACTCATTGACGCTCGCACATTGCTCATTCTTGCTCGCACATTGCTCATTCTTGCTCGCACATCACTCATTCGTGCTCGCACATTACTCATTGACGCTCGCATATTACTCATTCGTGCTCGCACATCACTCATTCGTGCTCGCACATCACTCATTCGTGCTCGCACATTACTCATTGACGCTCGCATATTACTCATTCGTGCTCGCACATCACTCATTCGTGCTCGCACATCACTCATTGACGCTCGCACATCACTCATTGACGCTCGCACATCACTCATTCGTGCTCGCACATTACTCATTGACGCTCGCACATCACTCATTCGTGCTCGCACATCACTCATTGACGCTCGCACATCACTCATTGACGCTCGCACAGCACTCATTCGTGCTCGCACATTGCTCATCGGCGTGTTCACTTCTGTCAGATGTTTAAGTATTGCAGTCCGGGAAGGCAGGACACGAGTTTTGCGGGTTTTCTCCCATAAGCCGACGTGCTTAAGTCTATACGGCGCCGATGCCCCGGCGGGCGATTCGGTATATGTAAGAAAGGCTCGAGCGTCTACGGACATCGAGCCTTTATACGAATATTGTTATTCACAGCATTACCGCGGGTCGGTGTCTTTGACCGAATGGCCCTTTAAGCGGTGCGCGCCCTAGGCGTTAACAGATCGTTACTCTTACTTGAGATTACGATAACTACCGAGCATCGACTCACTCCATTCCGAGCGAGAATACTGTATGCGTTATTTCACGCAAGGCGAATTTATTTCGCTGACCACGACGACTTGACTAATGTCTAACGTCGGGTGTGACTCTTCTTTTTACAAGAGAGACTGTTTGAACTTGAACGATAATACCCGCGGTCTCGCTACGTTAATTCATTACGGGCAGACGTAGCGTACCGTGACTCGCGCGCGCTTAGGTGCTTGCGAGGTGATTTTGAATGCGAAAATGTGCCCAAAGTGTCGCGTGTGTGACTCTCGTTCGTTCGTGCGGCGGGTTGGTCTACACGCGCGATACTTTGTGTGCTCGACGACTTGATCGTAAACGGAGTGTGTCGTCGGTCTTCCTTAGCGTTGATCGGCGTTCGACACGACCGCGTGCGTGAGTCGCTCGTGTCACACACGAGCTCTCGTGCGCGCAACTTTGTTGCGTTGTTACGACGAAGCTCCCTGGTTGATCCTGCCAGTAGTCATATGCTTGTCTCAAAGATTAAGCCCATGCATGTCTCAGTGCATGCCGATGTAAAGGTGAAACCAGCGAATGGCTATTAAATGCAAGTTATGGTTCTTAGATCGTACCCACAT
>NW_022279866.1:0-47840 GCF_009193385.2 Nasonia vitripennis
ATTTCTCATAATCTACGGGTGCATCGATCTATCCTTGCATAGTTGTACTCAACAGCTAGAGTTGCGTTAGATTGCCGTACGGTTATCATAGTGTTGATACCAGTAACAAAGAACACCTTGAAATTGACTCAACTCATAATAAAACGTGAAATTCTCTGAATAAACGCGGTGCATCGATCTAATCGTTGCATAGTTGTACTCAACAGCTAGAGTTGCTTTAGATTACCGTACGGTTATCATAGTTTTGATACCAGTAAACAAAGAAACACTTTGATATTGACTCAACTCATAATAAAACGTGAATTCTCTGATAAACGCGGTGCATCGATCTAATCCTTGCATAGTTGTACTCAACAGCTAGAGTTGCGTTAGATTGCCGTACGGTTATCATAGTTTGATACCAGTAAACAAAGAACACCTTTGAAATTGACTCAACTCATAATAAAACGTGAATTTCTCATAAATCTACGCAGTGCATCGATCTAATCCTTGCATAGTTGTACTCAACAGCTAGAGTTGCGTTAGATTACCGTACGGTTATCATAGTTTTGATACCAGTAAACAAAGAACACCTTTGATATTGACTCAATTCATAATAAAACGTGAATTTCTCTGATAATCTACGCGGTGCATCGATCTAATCGTTGCATAGTTGTACTCAACAGCTTGAGTTGCGTTAGATTACCGTACGGTTATTATAGTTTTGTACCTAGTAAACAAAGAACACCTTTGATTTTGACTCAACTCATAATAAAACGTGAAATTCTCTGAATAACGCGGTGCATCGATCTAATCGTTGCATAGTTGTACTCAACAGCTTGAGTTGCGTTAGATTACCGTACGGTTATTATAGTTTTGATACCAGGTAAACAAAGAACACCTTTGATATGACTCAACTCATAATAAAACGTGAAATCTCTCTGAATAAACGCGGTGCATCGATCTAATCGTTGCATAGTTGTACTCAACAGCTTGAGTTGCGTTAGATTACCGTACGGTTATCATAGTGTTGATACAGTAAACAAAGAACAACCTGAAATTGACTCAACTCATAATAAAACGTGAATTTCTCATAAATCTACGCGGTGCATCGATCTAATCGTTGCATAGTTGTACTCAACAGCTTGAGTTGCGTTAGATTACCGTACGGTTATCATAGTTTTGATACCAGTAAACAAAGAACACCTTTGAAATTGACTCAACTTCATAATAAAACGTGAAATTCTCTGAATAAACGCGGTGCATCGATCTAATCGTTGCATAGTTGTACTCAACAGCTTGAGTTGCGTTAGATTACCGTACGGTTATCATAGTGTTGATACCAGTAAACAAAGAACACCGTTGAAATTGACTCAACTCATAATAAAACGTGAATTTCTCATAATCTACGCGGTGCATCGATCTAATCGTTGCATAGTTGTACTCAACAGCTTGAGTTACGTTAGATTACCGTACGGTTATCATAGTTTGATACCAGTAAACAAAGAACACCTTTGAAATTGACTCAACTCATAATAAAACGTGAAATTCTCTGAATAAACGCGGTGCATCGATCTAATCGTTGCATAGTTGTACTCAACAGCTAGAGTTGCGTTAGATTGCCGTACGTGGTTTCGTACTAGTGAGCAATGAAACTCACCGATTTTGACTCAATTTATAATAAAACGTGAAATTCTCATAATCTACGTGGTGCATCGATCTAATCGTTGCATAGTTGTACTCAACAGCTTGAGTTGCGTTAGATTGCCGTACGGTTATTATAGGTTTCGTACTAGTGAGCAATGAACCAACTGATTTTGACTCAATTCATAATAAAACGTGAAATTCTCTGAATAAACGCGGTGCATCGATCTAATCGTTGCATAGTTGTACTCAACAGCTAGAGTTGCGTTAGATTACCGTACGGTTATCATAGTTTTGATACCAGTAAACAAAGAACACCCTTGATATTGACTCAATTCATAATAAAACGTGAATTTCTCATAAATCTACGTGGTGCATCGATCTAATCGTTGCATAGTTGTACTCAACAGCTTGAGTGCGTTAGATTGCCGTACGGTTATCATAGTGTTGATACCAGTAAACAAAGAACACCGTTGAAATTGACTCAACTCATAATAAAACGTGAAATTCTCTGAATAAACGCGGTGCATCGATCTAATCGTTGCATAGTTGTACTCAACAGCTTGAGCTAAGTTAGATTACCGTACGGTTATCATAGTTTTGATACCAGTAAACAAAGAACACCTTGAAATTGACTCAACTCATAATAAAACGTGAAATTCTCTGAATAAACGCGGTGCATCGATCTAATCCTTGCGTAGTTGTACTCAACAGCTTGAGTTGCGTTAGATTACCGTACGGTTATCATAGTGTTGATACCAGTAAACAAAGAACACCGTTGAAATTGACTCAACTCATAATAAAACGTGAATTTCTCATAATCTACGCGGTGCATCGTTCTAATCCTTGCATAGTTGTACTCAACAGCTAGAGTTGCGTTAGATTGCCGTACGGTGGTTTCGTACTAGTAAACAATGAAACCACCGATTTTGACTCAATTCATATTAAAACGTGAATTTCTCATAATCTACGTGGTGCATCGATCTAATCGTTGCATAGTTGTACTCAACAGCTTGAGTTGCGTTTGATTGCCGTACGTTTATTATAGGTTGATACCAGTAAACAAAGAAACCAACTGATTTTGACTCAATTCATAATAAAACGTGAAATTCTCTGAATAAACGCGGTGCATCGATCTAATCCTTGCATAGTTGTACTCAACAGCTAGAGTTGCGTTAGATTGCCGTACGGTTATCATAGTGTTTGATACCAGTAAACAAAGAACACCTTTGAAATTGACTCAACTCATAATAAAACGTGAAATTCTCTGAATAAACGCGGTGCATCGATCTAATCGTTGCATAGTTGTACTCAACAGCTAGAGTTGCGTTAGATTACCGTACGGTTATTATAGGTTTCGTAACTAGTGAACAATGAAACCACCTGAATTTGACTCAATTCATAATAAAACGTGAAATTCTCTGAATAACGCGGTGCATCGATCTAATCGTTGGTAGTTGTACTCAACAGCTAGAGTTGCGTTAGATTACCGTACGGTTATCATAGTGTTGATACCAGTAAACAAAGAACACCTTTGAAATTGACTCAACTCATAATAAAACGTGAAATTCTCTGAATAAACGCGGTGCATCGATCTAATCGTTGCATAGTTGTACTCAACAGCTAGAGTTGCGTTAGATTGCCGTACGGTTATCATAGTGTTGATACCAGTAAACAAAGAAACACCTTTGAAATTGACTCAACTCATAATAAAACGTGAAATTCTCTGAATAAACGCGGTGCATCGATCTAATCGTTGCATAGTTGTACTCAACAGCTAGAGTTGCGTTAGATTACCGTACGGTTATCATAGTTTTGATACCAGTAAACAAAGAACACCTTTGATATTGACTCAATTCATAATAAAACGTGAAATTCTCTGAATAAACGCGGTGCATCGATCTAATCGTTGCATAGTTGTACTCAACAGCTAGAGTTGCGTTAGATTACCGTACGGTTATCATAGTTTTTGATACCAGTAAACAAAGAACACCTTTGATATTGACTCAATTCATAATAACGTGAAATTCTCTGAATAACGCGGTGCATCGATCTAATCCTTGCATAGTTGTACTCAACAGCTAGAGTTGCGTTAGATTACCGTACGGTTATCATAGTGTTGATACCAGTAAACAAAGAACACCTTTGAAATTGACTCAACTCATAATAAAACGTGAAATTCTCTGAATAAACGCGGTGCATCGATCTAATCGTTGCATAGTTGTACTCAACAGCTAGAGTTGCGTTAGATTACCGTACGGTTATCATAGTTTTGATACCAGTAAACAAAGAACACCTTTGAAATTGACTCAATTCATAATAAAACGTGAATTTCTCATAATCTACGTGGTGCATCGATCTAATCCTTGCATAGTTGTACTCAACAGCTTAGAGTTGCGTTAGATTACCGTACGGTTATTATAGTTTTGATACCAGTAAACAAAGAACCCTTTCAAATTGACTCAACTCATAATAAAACGTGAAATTCTCTGATACCAGTTAACAAAGAACACTTTGAATTGACTCAATTCATAATAAAACGTGAAATTCTCTGAATAAACGCGGTGCATCGATCTAATCCTTGCATAGTTGTACTCAACAGCTAGAGTTGCGTTAGATTACCGTACGGTTATCATAGTTTTGATACCAGTAAACAAAGAACACCTTTGATATTGACTCAACTCATAATAAAACGTGAAATTCTCTGAATAAACGCGGTGCATCGATCTAATCGTTGCATAGTTGTACTCAACAGCTAGAGTTGCGTTAGATTACCGTACGGTTATCATAGGTTCGATACTAGTAAACAATGAAACACCTTGATTTGACTCAATTCATAATAAAACGTGAATTTCTCATAATCTACGTGGTGCATCGATCTAATCGTTGCATAGTTGTACTCAACAGCTTGAGTTGCGTTAGATTACCGTACGGTTATCATAGTGTTGATACCAGTAAACAAAGAACACCTTTGAAATTGACTCAATTCATAATAAAACGTGAATTTCTCATAATCTACGGGTGCATCGATCTAATCCTTGCATAGTTGTACTCAACAGCTTGAGTTGCGTTAGATTACCGTACGGTTATCATAGTGTTGATACCAGTAAACAAAGAAACCAACTGATTTTGACTCAATTCATAATAAAACGTGAAATTCTCTGAATAAACGCGGTGCATCGATCTAATCGTTGCATAGTTGTACTCAGCAGCTTGAGTTGCGTTAGATTACCGTACGGTCATCATAGTTTTGATACCAGTAAACAAAGAACACCTTTGATATTGACTCAACTCATAATAAAACGTGAAATTCTCTGAATAAACGCGGTGCAGCGATCTAATCGTTGCATAGTTGTACTCAACAGCTAGAGTTGCGTTAGATTACCGTACGGTTATTATAGGTTTCGATACTAGTAAACAATGAAACCACCTGATTTGACTCAATTCATAATAAAACGTGAATTTCTCATAATCTACGCGGTGCATCGATCTAATCGTTGCATAGTTGTACTCAACAGCTTGAGTTGCGTTAGATTGCCGTACGGTTATCATAGTGTTGATACCAGTAAACAAAGAACACCTTTGAAATTGACTCAATTCATAATAAAACGTGAATTTCTCATAATCTACGCGGTGCATCGATCTAATCCTTGCATAGTTGTACTCAACAGCTAGAGTTGCGTTAGATTACCGTACGGTTATTATAGTGTTGATACCAGTAAACAAAGAACACCTTTGAAATTGACTCAACTCATAATAAAACGTGAAATTCTCTGAATAAACGCGGTGCATCGATCTAATCGTTGCATAGTTGTACTCAACAGCTAGAGTTGCGTTAGATTACCGTACGGTTATCATAGTTTTGATACCAGTAAACAAAGAACACCTTTGAATTGACTCAACTCATAATAAAACGTGAAATTCTCTGAATAAACGCGGTGCATCGATCTAATCGTTGCATAGTTGTACTCAACAGCTAGAGTTGCGTTAGATTACCGTACGGTTATCATAGTTTTGATACCAGTAAACAAAGAACACCTTTGAAATTGACTCAACTCAGTATAAAACGTGAATTTCTCATAATCTACGCAGTGCATCGATCTAATCCTTGCATAGTTGTACTCAACAGCTAGAGTTGCGTTAGATTACCGTACGGTTATCATAGTTTTGATACCAGTAAACAAAGAACACCTTTGATATTGACTTAATTCATAATAAAACGTGAATTTCTCATAATCTACGTGGTGCATCGATCTAATCGTTGCATAGTTGTACTCAACAGCTTGAGTTGCGTTAGATTGCCGTACGGTTATCATAGTGTTGATACCAGTAAACAAAGAACACCTTTGAAATTGACTCAACTCATAATAAAACGTGAAATTCTCTGAATAAACGCGGTGCATCGATCTAATCGTTGCATAGTTGTACTCAACAGCTTGAGTTGCGTTAGATTACCGTACGGTTATCATAGTGTTGATACCAGTAAACAAAGAACACCTTTGAAATTGACTCAACTCATAATAAAACGTGAAATTCTCTGAATAAACGCGGTGCATCGATCTAATCGTTGCATAGTTGTACTCAACAGCTTGAGTTGCGTTAGATTACCGTACGGTTATCATAGTGTTGATACCAGTAAACAAAGAACACCGTTGAAATTGACTCAACTCATAATAAAACGTGAATTTCTCATAATCTACGCGGTGCATCGATCTAATCCTTGCATAGTTGTACTCAACAGCTAGAGTTGCGTTAGATTACCGTACGTTATCATAGTTTTGATACCAGTAAACAAAGAAACCTTTGAAATTGACTCAACTCATAATAAAACGTGAAATTCTCTGAATAAACGCGGTGCATCGATCTAATCGTTGCATAGTTGTACTCAACAGCTTGAGTTGCGTTAGATTGCCGTACGTTTATCATAGGTTTCGATACTAGTGAACAATGAAACCAACTGATTTTGACTCAATTCATAATAAAACGTGAAATTCTCTGAATAAACGCGGTGCATCGATCTAATCCTTGCGTAGTTGTACTCAACAGCTTGAGTTGCGTTAGATTACCGTACGGTTATCATAGTGTTGATACCAGTAAACAAAGAACACCTTTGATATTGACTCAATTCATAATAAAACGTGAAATTCTCTGAATAAACGCGGTGCATCGATCTAATCGTTGCATAGTTGTACTCAACAGCTAGAGTTGCGTTAGATTACCGTACGTTTATTATAGGTTTCGTACTAGTGAACAATGAAACCACCTGATTTTGACTCAATTTATAATAAAACGTGAAATTCTCTGAATAAACGCGGTGCATCGATCTAATCGTTGCATAGTTGTACTCAACAGCTTGAGTTGCGTTAGATCACCGTACGGTTATCATAGTTTTGATACCAGTAAACAAAGTACACCTTTGATATTGACTCAACTCATAATAAAACGTGAAATTCTCTGAATAAACGCGGTGCATCGATCTAATCGTTGCATAGTTGTACTCAACAGCTAGAGTTGCGTTAGATTACCGTACGGTTATCATAGTGTTGATACCAGTAAACAAAGAACACCTTTGAAATTGACTCAACTCATAATAAAACGTGAAATTCTCTGAATAAACGCGGTGCATCGATCTAATCGTTGCATAGTTGTACTCAACAGCTTGAGTTGCGTTAGATTACCGTACGGTTATCATAGTTTTGATACCAGTAAACAAAGAACACCTTTGATATTGACTCAACTCATAATAAAACGTGAAATTCTCTGAATAAACGCGGTGCATCGATCTAATCGTTGCATAGTTGTACTCAACAGCTAGAGTTGCGTTAGATTGCCGTACGGTTATCATAGTTTTGATACCAGTAAACAAAGAACACCTTTGATATTGACTCAACTCATAATAAAACGTGAAATTCTCTGAATAAACGCGGTGCATCGATCTAATCCTTGCATAGTTGTACTCAACAGCTTGAGTTAAGTTAGATTACCGTACGGTTATCATAGTGTTGATACCAGTAAACAAAGAACACCTTTGAAATTGACTCAACTCATAATAAAACGTGAAATTCTCTGAATAAACGCGGTGCATCGATCTAATCGTTGCATAGTTGTACTCAACAGCTAGAGTTGCGTTAGATTACCGTACGGTTATCATAGTTTTGATACCAGTAAACAAAGAACACCTTTGATAATGACTCAACTCATAATAAAACGTGAATTTCTCTAATAAACGCGGTGCATCGATCTAATCCTTGCATAGTTGTACTCAACAGCTAGAGTTGCGTTAGATTACCGTACGGTTATTATAGTTTTGATACCAGTAAACAAAGAACACCTTCAAATTGACTCAATCATAATAAAACGTGAATTCTCAATAATGTTTTTGACTCAATTCATAATAAAACGTGAAATTCTCTGAATAAACGCGGTGCATCGATCTAATCGTTGCATAGTTGTACTCAACAGCTTGAGTTGCGTTAGATTACCGTACGGTTATCATAGTTTTGATACCAGTAAACAAAGAAACCTTTGATTTTGACTCAATTCATAATAAAACGTGAAATTCTCTGAATAAACGCGGTGCATCGATCTAATCTTGCATAGTTGTACTCAACAGCTAGAGTTGCGTTAGATTACCGTACGGTTATCATAGTTTTGATACCAGTAAACAAAGAACACCTTTGATATTGACTCAACTCATAATAAAACGTGAAATTCTCTGAATAAACGCGGTGCATCGATCTAATCGTTGCATAGTTGTACTCAACAGCTTGAGTTGCGTTAGATTACCGTACGGTTATCATAGTGTTGATACCAGTAAACAAAGAAACCTTTGAATTGACTCAATTCATAATAAAACGTGAAATTCTCTGAATAAACGCGGTGCATCGATCTAATCGTTGCATAGTTGTACTCAACAGCTTGAGTTGCGTTAGATTACCGTACGGTTATCATAGTTTTGATACCAGTAAACAAAGAACACCTTTGAAATTGACTCAACTCATAATAAAACGTGAAATTCTCTGAATAAACGCGGTGCATCGATCTAATCGTTGCATAGTTGTACTCAACAGATTGAGTTGCGTTAGATTACCGTACGGTTATCATAGTTTTGATACCAGTAAACAAAGAACACCTTTGAAATTGACTCAACTCATAATAAAACGTGAATTTCTCATAATCTACGCGGTGCATCGATCTAATCGTTGCATAGTTGTACTCAACAGCTAGAGTTGCGTTAGATTACCGTACGGTTATCATAGTTTTGATACCAGTAAACAAAGAACACCTTTGAAATTGACTCAATTCATAATAAAACGTGAATTTCTCATAATCTACGCGGTGCATCGATCTAATCGTTGCATAGTTGTACTCAACAGCTTGAGTTGCGTTAGATTACCGTACGGTTATCATAGTTTGATACCAGTAAACAAAGAAACCTTTGAAATTGACTCAACTCATAATAAAACGTGAAATTCTCTGAATAAACGCGGTGCATCGATCTTATCGTTGCATAGTTGTACTCAGCAGCTTGAGTTGCGTTAGATTACCTTACGGTTATTATAGTTTTGATACCAGTAAACAAAGAACACCTTTGATATTGACTCAATTCATAATAAAACGTGAAATTCTCTGAATAAACGCGGTGCATCGATCTTATCGTTGCATAGTTGTACTCAACAGCTTGAGTTGCGTTAGATTACCTTACGGTTATTATAGTGTTGATACCAGTAAACAAAGAACACCTTTGAAATTGACTCAACTCATAATAAAACGTGAAATTCTCATAATCTACGCGGTGCATCGATCTAATCCTTGCATAGTTGTACTCAACAGCTAGAGTTGCGTTAGATTACCGTACGGTTATCATAGTTTTGATACCAGTAAACAAAGAACACCTTTGAAATTGACTCAACTCATAATAAAACGTGAAATTCTCTGAATAAACGCGGTGCATCGATCTAATCGTTGCATAGTTGTACTCAACAGCTAGAGTTGCGTTAGATTACCGTACGGTGGTTTTGATACCAGTGAACAATGAAACCACCGATTTTGACTCAATTCATATAAAACGTGAATTTCTCATAATCTACGCGGTGCATCGATCTAATCGTTGCATAGTTGTACTCAACAGCTTGAGTTGCGTTAGATTGCCGTACGGTTATCATAGGTTTGATACCAGTAAACAAAGAAACCAACTGATTTTGACTCAATTCATAATAAAACGTGAAATTCTCTGAATAAACGCGGTGCATCGATCTTATCGTTGCATAGTTGTACTCAACAGCTTGAGTTGCGTTAGATTACCGTACGGTTATCATAGTTTTGATACCAGTAAACAAAGAACACCTTTGAAATTGACTCAATTCATAATAAAACGTGAATTTCTCATAATCTACGCGGTGCATCGATCTAATCGTTGCATAGTTGTACTCAACAGCTTGAGTTGCGTTAGATTACCGTACGGTTATCATAGTGTTGATACCAGTAAACAAAGAACACCGTTGAAATTGACTCAACTCATAATAAAACGTGAAATTCTCTGAATAAACGCGGTGCATCGATCTAATCGTTGCATAGTTGTACTCAACAGCTTGAGTTGCGTTAGATTACCGTACGGTTATCATAGTTTTGATACCAGTAAACAAAGAACACCTTTGAAATTGACTCAACTCATAATAAAACGTGAAATTCTCTGAATAAACGCGGTGCATCGATCTAATCCTTGCGTAGTTGTACTCAACAGCTTGAGTTGCGTTAGATTACCGTACGGTTATCATAGTGTTGATACCAGTAAACAAAGAACACCGTTGAAATTGACTCAACTCATAATAAAACGTGAATTTCTCATAATCTACGCGGTGCATCGATCTAATCCTTGCATAGTTGTACTCAACAGCTAGAGTTGCGTTAGATTACCGTACGGTTATCATAGTTTTGATACCAGTAAACAAAGAAACCTTTGATATTGACTCAATTCATAAATAAAACGTGAATTTCTCATAATCTACGTGGTGCATCGATCTAATCGTTGCATAGTTGTACTCAGCAGCTTGAGATGCGTAGATTACCGTACGGTTATCATAGTTTTTGATACCAGTAAACAAAGAACACCTTTGATATTGACTCAATTCAGTATAAAACGTGAATTTCTCATAATCTACGCGGTACATCGATCTAATCGTTGCATAGTTGTACTCAACAGATTGAGTTGTGTTTGAATGCCGTACGTTTATTATAGGTTTCGTACTAGTGAGCAATGAAACCAACTGATTTTGACTCCAATTCATAATAAAACGTGAAATTCTCTGAATAAACGCGGTGCATCGATCTTATCGTTGCATAGTTGTACTCAACAGCTTGAGTTGCGTTAGATTACCTTACGGTTATTATAGTTTTGATACCAGTAAACAAAGAACACCTTTGAAATTGACTCAACTCATAATAAAACGTGAAATCATCTGAATAAACGCGGTGCATCGATCTAATCCTTGCGTAGTTGTACCCAACAGCTTGAGTTGCGTTAGATTACCGTACGGTTATCATAGTGTTGATAGCAGTAAACAAAGAACACCGTTGAAATTGACTCAACTCATAATAAAACGTGAATTTCTCATAATCTACGCAGTGGTTCGTTCTATCCTTGCGTAGTTGTACTCAACAGCTAGAGTTGCGTTAGATTGCCGTACGGTTATCATGGTGTTGATACCAGTAAACAAAGAGCACCGTTGAAATTGACTCAACTCATAATAAAACGTGAAATTCTCTGAAAAAACGCGGTGCATCGATCTAATCCTTGCGTAGTTGTACTCAACAGCTTGAGTTGCGTTAGATTACCGTACGGTTATCATAGTTTTTGATACCAGTAAACAATGAAAACCTTTGATATTGACTCAATTCATAATAAAACGTGAATTTCTCATAATCTACGTGGTGCATCGATCTAATCGTTGCATAGTTGTACTCAGCAGCTTGAGATGCGTTAGATTACCGTACGGTTATCATAGTTTTGATACCAGTAAACAAAGAACACCCTTTGATATTGAACTCAATTCAGTATAAAACGTGAATTTCTCATAATCTACGCGGGTACATCGATCTAATCGTTGCATAGTTGTACTCAACAGCTTGAGTTGCGTTAGATTACCTTACGTTATTATAGTTTTTGATACCAGTAAACAAAGAACACCTTTGAAATTGACTCAACTCATAATAAAACGTGAAATCATCTGAATAAACGCGGTGCATCGATCTAATCCTTGCGTAGTTGTACCCAACAGCTTGAGTTGCGTTAGATTACCGTACGGTTATCATAGTGTTTGATAGCAGTAAACAAAGAACACCGTTGAAAATTGACTCAACTCATAATAAAACGTGAATTTCTCATAATCTACGCAGTGGATCGTTCTATCCTTGCGTAGTTGTACTCAACAGCTAGAGTTGCGTTAGATTGCCGTACGGTTATCATGGTGTTGATACCAGTAAACAAAGAGCACCGTTGAAATTGACTCAACTCATAATAAAACGTGAAATCATCTGAATAAACGCGGTGCATCGATCTAATCCTTGCGTAGTTGTACCCAACAGCTTGAGTTGCGTTAGATTACCGTACGGTTATCATAGTTTTTGATACCAGTAAACAAAGAACACGTTTGATATTGACTCAATTCAGTATAAAACGTGAATTTCTCATAATCTACGTGGTGCATCGATCTAATCGTTGCATAGTTGTACTCAACAGCTTGAGTTGCGTTAGATTACCTTACGGTTATTTTATAGTTTTGATACCAGTAAACAATGAAAACCTTTGAATATTGACTCAATTCATAATAAAACGTGAATTTCTCATAATCTACGTGGTGCATCGATCTAATCGTTGCATAGTTGTACTCAACAGCTTGAGTTGCGTTAGATTACCTTACGGTTATTATAGTTTTTGATACCAGTAAACAAAGAACACCGTTGAAATTGACTCAACTCATAATAAAACGTGAAATTCTCTGAATAAACGCGGTGCATCGATCTAATCGTTGCATAGTTGTACTCAACAGCTTGAGCTTAGTTAGATTACCGTACGGTTATCATAGTGTTGATAGCAGTAAACAAAGAACACCGTTGAAATTGACTCAACTCATAATAAAACGTGAATTTCTCATAATCTACGCAGTGGATCGTTCTATCCTTGCGTAGTTGTACTCAACAGCTAGAGTTGCATTAGATTGCCGTACGGTTATCATGGTGTTGATACCAGTAAACAAAGAGCACCGTTGAAATTCACTCAACTCATAATAAAACGTGAAATTCTCTGAAAAAACGCGGTGCATCGATCTAATCCTTGCGTAGTTGTACTCAACAGCTTGAGTTGCGTTAGATTACCGTACGGTTATCATAGTTTTGATACCAGTAAACAAAGAACACCTTTGAAATTGACTCAACTCATAATAAAACGTGAAATTCTCTGAATAAACGCGGTGCATCGATCTAATCCTTGCGTAGTTGTACTCAACAGCTTGAGTTGCGTTAGATTACCGTACGGTTATCATAGTTTTGATACCAGTAAACAAAGAACACCGTTGAAATTGACTCAACTCATAATAAAACGTGAAATTCTCTGAATAAACGCGGTGCATCGATCTAATCGTTGCATAGTTGTACTCAACAGCTTGAGCTAAGTTAGATTACCGTACGGTTATCATAGTTTTGATACCAGTAAACAAAGAACACCGTTGAAATTGACTCAACTCATAATAAAACGTGAATTTCTCATAATCTACGCAGTGGATCGTTCTATCCTTGCGTAGTTGTACTCAACAGCTTGAGCTAAGTTAGATTACCGTACGGTTATCATAGTGTTGATACCAGTAAACAAAGAACACCTTTGAAATTGACTCAACTCATAATAAAACGTGAAATTATCTGAATAAACGCGGTGCATCGATCTAATCCTTGCGTAGTTGTACCCAACAGCTTGAGTTGCGTTAGATTACCGTACGGTTATCATAGTGTTGATAGCAGTAAACAAAGAACACCGTTGAAATTGACTCAACTCATAATAAAACGTGAATTTCTCATAATCTACGCAGTGGATCGTTCTATCCTTGCGTAGTTGTACTCAACAGCTAGAGTTGCATTAGATTGCCGTACGGTTATCATGGTGTTGATACCAGTAAACAAAGAGCACCGTTGAAATTCACTCAAACTCATAATAAAACGTGAAATTCTCTGAAAAACGCGGTGCATCGATCTAATCCTTGCGTAGTTGTACCCAACAGCTTGAGTTGCGTTAGATTACCGTACGGTTATCATAGTTTTGATACCAGTAAACAAAGAACACCTTTGAAATTGACTCAACTCATAATAAAACGTGAAATTCTCTGAATAAACGCGGTGCATCGATCTAATCCTTGCGTAGTTGTACTCAACAGCTTGAGTTGCGTTAGATTACCGTACGGTTATCATAGTTTTGATACCAGTAAACAAAGAACACGTTTGATATTGACTCAATTCAGTATAAAACGTGAATTTCTCATAATCTACGCGGTGCATCGATCTAATCCTTGCATAGTTGTACTCAACAGCTAGAGTTGCGTTAGATTACCGTACGGTTATCATAGTTTTGATACCAGTAAACAATGAAAACCTTTGATATTGACTCAATTCATAATAAAACGTGAATTTCTCATAATCTACGTGGTGCATAGATCTAATCGTTGCATAGTTGTACTCAACAGCTTGAGTTGCGTTAGATTACCTTACGGTTATTATAGTCTTGATACCAGTAAACAAAGAACACCTTTGAAATTGACTCAACTCATAATAAAACGTGAAATTCTCTGAATAAACGCGGTGCATCGATCTAATCCTTGCGTAGTTGTACCCAACAGCTTGAGTTGCGTTAGATTACCGTACGGTTATCATAGTGTTGATAGCAGTAAACAAAGAACACCGTTGAAATTGACTCAACTCATAATAAAACGTGAATTTCTCATAATCTACGCAGTGGATCGTTCTATCCTTGCATAGTTGTACTCAACAGCTAGAGTTGCGTTAGATTACCGTACGGTTATCATAGTTTTGATACCAGTAAACAATGAAAACCTTTGATATTGACTCAATTCATAATAAAACGTGAATTTCTCATAATCTACGTGGTGCATCGATCTAATCGTTGCATAGTTGTACTCAGCAGCTTGAGATGCGTTAGATTACCGTACGGTTATCATAGTTTTGATACCAGTAAACAAAGAACACCTTTGATATTGACTCAATTCAGTATAAAACGTGAATTTCTCATAATCTACGCGGTACATCGATCTAATCGTTGCATAGTTGTACTCAACAGATTGAGTTGTGTTTGAATGCCGTACGTTTATTATAGGTTTCGTACTAGTGAGCAATGAAACCAACTGATTTTGACTCAACTCATAATAAAACGTGAAATTCTCTGAATAAACGCGGTGCATCGATCTAATCGTTGCATAGTTGTACTCAACAGCTTGAGCTAAGTTAGATTACCGTACGGTTATCATAGTGTTGATACCAGTAAACAAAGAACACCTTTGAAATTGACTCAACTCATAATAAAACGTGAAATTCTCTGAATAAACGCGGTGCATCGATCTAATCCTTGCGTAGTTGTACTCAACAGCTTGAGTTGCGTTAGATTACCGTACGGTTATCATAGTTTTGATACCAGTAAACAAAGAACACGTTTGATATTGACTCAATTCAGTATAAAACGTGAATTTCTCATAATCTACGTGGTGCATCGATCTAATCGTTGCATAGTTGTACTCAACAGCTTGAGTTGCGTTAGATTACCTTACGGTTATTATAGTTTTGATACCAGTAAACAATGAAAACCTTTGATATTGACTCAATTCATAATAAAACGTGAATTTCTCATAATCTACGTGATGCATCGATCTAATCGTTGCATAGTTGTACTCAACAGCTTGAGTTGCGTTAGATTACCTTACGGTTATTATAGTTTTGATACCAGTAAACAAAGAACACCGTTGAAATTGACTCAACTCATAATAAAACGTGAAATTCTCTGAATAAACGCGGTGCATCGATCTAATCGTTGCATAGTTGTACTCAACAGCTTGAGCTTAGTTAGATTACCGTACGGTTATCATAGTGTTGATAGCAGTAAACAAAGAACACCGTTGAAATTGACTCAACTCATAATAAAACGTGAATTTCTCATAATCTACGCAGTGGATCGTTCTAATCCTTGCGTAGTTGTACTCAACAGCTAGAGTTGCATTAGATTGCCGTACGGTTATCATGGTGTTGATACCAGTAAACAAAGAGCACCGTTGAAATTCACTCAACTCATAATAAAACGTGAAATTCTCTGAAAAAACGCGGTGCATCGATCTAATCCTTGCGTAGTTGTACTCAACAGCTTGAGTTGCGTTAGATTACCGTAACGGTTATCATAGTTTTGATACCAGTAAACAAAGAACACCGTTTGAAATTGACTCAACTCATAATAAAACGTGAAATTCTCTGAATAACGCGGTGCATCGATCTAATCGTTGCATAGTTGTACTCAACAGCTTGAGCTAAGTTAGATTACCGTACGGTTATCATAGTGTTGATAGCAGTAAACAAAGAACACCGTTGAAATTGACTCAACTCATAATAAAACGTGAAATTCTCTGAATAAACGCTGTGCATCGATCTAATCCTTGCGTAGTTGTACTCAACAGCTTGAGTTGCGTTAGATTACCGTACGGTTATCATAGTTTTGATACCAGTAAACAAAGAACACGTTTGATATTGACTCAATTCAGTATAAAACGTGAATTTCTCATAATCTCTAATCTAATCCTTGCATAGTTGTACTCAACAGCTAGAGTTGCGTTAGATTACCGTACGGTTATCATAGTTTTGATACCAGTAAACAATGAAAACCTTTGATATTGACTCAATTCATAATAAAACGTGAATTTCTCATAATCTACGTGGTGCATCGATCTAATCGTTGCATAGTTGTACTCAACAGCTTGAGTTGCGTTAGATTACCTTACGGTTATTATAGTTTTGATACCAGTAAACAAAGAACACCGTTGAAATTGACTCAACTCATAATAAAACGTGAAATTCTCTGAATAAACGCGGTGCATCGATCTAATCGTTGCATAGTTGTACTCAACAGCTTGAGCTAAGTTAGATTACCGTACGGTTATCATAGTGTTGATACCAGTAAACAAAGAACACCTTTGAAATTGACTCAACTCATAATAAAACGTGAAATTATCTGAATAAACGCGGTGCATCGATCTAATCCTTGCGTAGTTGTACCCAACAGCTTGAGTTGCGTTAGATTACCGTACGGTTATCATAGTGTTGATAGCAGTAACAAAGAACACCGTTGAAATTGACTCAACTCATAATAAAACGTGAATTTCTCATAATCTACGCAGTGGATCGTTCTATCCTTGCGTAGTTGTACTCAACAGCTAGAGTTGCATTAGATTGCCGTACGGTTATCATGGTGTTGATACCAGTAAACAAAGAGCACCGTTGAAATTCACTCAACTCATAATAAAACGTGAAATTCTCTGAAAAAACGCGGTGCATCGATCTAATCCTTGCGTAGTTGTACCCAACAGCTTGAGTTGCGTTAGATTACCGTACGGTTATCATAGTTTTGATACCAGTAAACAAAGAACACCTTTGAAATTGACTCAACTCATAATAAAACGTGAAATTCTCTGAATAAACGCGGTGCATCGATCTAATCCTTGCGTAGTTGTACCCAACAGCTTGAGTTGCGTTAGATTACCGTACGGTTATCATAGTGTTGATAGCAGTAAACAAAGAACACCGTTGAAATTGACTCAACTCATAATAAAACGTGAATTTCTCATAATCTACGCAGTGGATCGTTCTATCCTTGCGTAGTTGTACTCAACAGCTAGAGTTGCGTTAGATTGCCGTACGGTTATCATGGTGTTGATACCAGTAAACAAAGAGCACCGTTGAAATTGACTCAACTCATAATAAAACGTGAATTTCTCTGAATAAACGCGGTGCATCGATCTTATCGTTGCATAGTTGTACTCAACAGCTTGAGTTGCGTTAGATTACCTTACGGTTATTATAGTTTTGATACCAGTAAACAAAGAACACCTTTGAAATTGACTCAACTCATAATAAAACGTGAAATTCTCTGAATAAACGCGGTGCATCGATCTAATCCTTGCGTAGTTGTACTCAACAGCTTGAGTTGCGTTAGATTACCGTACGGTTATCATAGTTTTGATACCAGTAAACAAAGTACACGTTTGATATTGACTCAATTCAGTATAAAACGTGAATTTCTCATAATCTACGTGGTGCATAGATCTAATCGTTGCATAGTTGTACTCAACAGCTTGAGTTGCGTTAGATTACCTTACGGTTATTATAGTTTTGATACCAGTAAACAAAGAACACCGTTGAAATTGACTCAACTCATAATAAAACGTGAATTTCTCTGAATAAACGCGGTGCATCGATCTTATCGTTGCATAGTTTGTACTCAACAGCTTGAGTTGCGTTAGATTACCTTACGGTTATTATAGTTTGATACCAGTAAACAAAAACACCTTTGAAATTGACTCAACTCATAATAAAACGTGAATCATCTGAATAAACGCGGTGCATCGATCTAATCCTTGCGTAGTTGTACCCAACAGCTTGAGTTGCGTTAGATTACCGTTACGGTTATCATAGTGTTGATAGCAGTAAACAAAGAACACCGTTGAAATTGACTCAACTCATAATAAAACGTGAATTTCTCATAATCTACGCAGTGGATCGTTTCTATCCTTGCGTAGTTGTACTCAACAGCTAGAGTTGCGTTAGATTGCCGTACGGTTATCATGGTGTTGATACCAGTAAACAAAGAGCAACCGTTGAAATTGACTCAACTCATAATAAAACGTGAAATTCTCTGAATAAACGCGGTGCATCGATCTAATCCTTGCGTAGTTGTACCCAACAGCTTGAGTTGCGTTAGATTACCGTACGGTTATCATAGTGTTGATAGCAGTAAACAAAGAACACCGTTGAAATTGACTCAACTCATAATAAAACGTGAATTTCTCATAATCTACGCAGTGGATCGTTCTATCCTTGCATAGTTTGTACTCAACAGCTAGAGTTGCGTTAGATTACCGTAATCATAGTTTTGATACCAGTAAACAATGAAAACCTTTGATATTGACTCAATTCATAATAAAACGTGAATTTCTCATAATCTAACGTGGTGCATCGATCTAATCGTTGCATAGTTGTACTCAGCAGCTTGAGATGCGTTAGATTACCGTACGGTTATCATAGTTTTGATACCAGTAAACAAAGAACACCTTGATATTGACTCCAATTCAGTATAAAACGTGAATTTCTCATAATCTACGCGTACATCGATCTAATCGTTGCATAGTTGTACTCAACAGATTGAGTTGTGTTTGAATGCCGTACGTTTATTATAGGTTTCGTACTAGTGAGCAATGAAACCAACTGATTTTGACTCAATTCATAATAAAACGTGAAATTCTCTGAATAAACGCGGTGCATCGATCTTATCGTTGCATAGTTGTACTCAACAGCTTGAGTTGCGTTAGATTACCTTACGGTTATTATAGTTTTTGATACCAGTAAACAAAGAACACCTTTGAAATTGACTCAACTCATAATAAAACGTGAAATCATCTGAATAAACGCGGTGCATCGATCTAATCCTTGCGTAGTTGTACCCAACAGCTTGAGTTGCGTTAGATTACCGTACGGTTATCATAGTGTTGATAGCAGTAAACAAAGAACACCGGTTGAAATTGACTCAACTCATAATAAACGTGAATTTCTCATAATCTACGCAGTGGTTCGTTCTATCCTTGCGTAGTTGTACTCAACAGCTAGAGTTGCGTTAGATTGCCGTACGGTTATCATGGTGTTGATACCAGTAAACAAAGAGCACCGTTGAAATTGACTCAACTCATAATAAAACGTGAAATTCTCTGAAAAAACGCGGTGCATCGATCTAATCTTGCGTAGTTGTACTCCAACAGCTTGAGTTTGCGTTAGATTACCGTACGGTTATCATAGTTTTGATACCAGTAAACAATGAAAACCTTTGATATTGACTCAATTCATAATAAACGTGAATTTCTCATAATCTACGTGGTGCATCGATCTAATCGTTGCATAGTTGTACTCAGCAGCTTGAGATGCGTTAGATTACCGTACGGTTATCATAGTTTTGATACCAGTAAACAAAGAAACACCTTTGATATTGACTCAATTCAGTATAAAACGTGAATTTCTCATAATCTACGCGGTACATCGATCTAATCGTTGCATAGTTGTACTCAACAGCTTGAGTTGCGTTAGATTACCTTACGGTTATTATAGTTTTGATACCAGTAAACAAAGAACACCTTTGAAATTGACTCAACTCATAATAAAACGTGAAATCATCTGAATAAACGCGGTGCATCGATCTAATCCTTGCGTAGTTGTACCCAACAGCTTGAGTTGCGTTAGATTACCGTACGGTTATCATAGTGTTGATAGCAGTAAACAAAGAACACCGTTGAAATTGACTCAACTCATAATAAAACGTGAATTTCTCATAATCTACGCAGTGGATCGTTCTATCCTTGCGTAGTTGTACTCAACAGCTAGAGTTGCGTTAGATTGCCGTACGGTTATCATGGTGTTGATACCAGTAAACAAAGAGCACCGTTGAAAATTGACTCAACTCATAATAAAACGTGAAATCATCTGAATAAACGCGGTGCATCGATCTAATCCTTGCGTAGTTGTACCCAACAGCTTGAGTTGCGTTAGATTACCGTACGTTATCATAGTTTTTGATACCAGTAAACAAAGAACACGTTTGATATTGACTCAATTCAGTATAAAACGTGAATTTCTCATAATCTACGTGGTGCATCGATCTAATCGTTGCATAGTTGTACTCAACAGCTTGAGTTGCGTTAGATTACCTTACGGTTATTTTATAGTTTTGATACCAGTAAACAATGAAAACCTTGATATTGACTCAATTCATAATAAAACGTGAATTTCTCATAATCTACGTGGTGCATCGATCTAATCGTTGCATAGTTGTACTCAACAGCTTGAGTTGCGTTAGATTACCTTACGGTTATTATAGTTTTGATACCAGTAAACAAAGAACACCGTTGAAATTGACTCAACTCATAATAAAACGTGAAATTCTCTGAATAAACGCGGTGCATCGATCTAATCGTTGCATAGTTGTACTCAACAGCTTGAGCTTAGTTAGATTACCGTACGGTTATCATAGTGTTGATAGCAGTAAACAAAGAACACCGTTGAAATTGACTCAACTCATAATAAAACGTGAATTTCTCATAATCTACGCAGTGGATCGTTCTATCCTTGCGTAGTTGTACTCAACAGCTAGAGTTGCATTAGATTGCCGTACGGTTATCATGGTGTTGATACCAGTAAACAAAGAGCACCGTTGAAATTCACTCAACTCATAATAAAACGTGAAATTCTCTGAAAAACGCGGTGCATCGATCTAATCCTTGCGTAGTTGTACTCAACAGCTTGAGTTGCGTTAGATTACCGTACGGTTATCATAGTTTTGATACCAGTAAACAAAGAACACCGTTGAAATTGACTCAACTCATAATAAAACGTGAAATTCTCTGAATAAACGCGGTGCATCGATCTAATCGTTGCATAGTTTGTACTCAACAGCTTGAGCTAAGTTAGATTACCGTACGGTTATCATAGTGTTGATAGCAGTAAACAAAGAACACCGTTGAAATTGACTCAACTCATAATAAAACGTGAAATTCTCTGAATAAACGCTGTGCATCGATCTAATCCTTGCGTAGTTGTACTCAACAGCTTGAGTTGCGTTAGATTACCGTACGGTATCATAGTTTTGATACCAGTAAACAAAGAAACACGTTTGATATTGACTCAATTCAGTATAAAACGTGAATTTCTCATAATCTCTAATCTAATCCTTGCATAGTTGTACTCAACAGCTAGAGTTGCGTTAGATTACCGTACGGTTATCATAGTTTTGATACCAGTAAACAATGAAAACCTTTGATATTGACTCAATTCATAATAAAACGTGAATTTCTCATAATCTACGTGGTGCATCGATCTAATCGTTGCATAGTTGTACTCAACAGCTTGAGTTGCGTTAGATTACCTTACGGTTATTATAGTTTTGATACCAGTAAACAAAGAACACCGTTGAAATTGACTCAACTCATAATAAAACGTGAAATTCTCTGAATAAACGCGGTGCATCGATCTAATCGTTGCATAGTTGTACTCAACAGCTTGAGCTTAAGTTAGATTAACCGTACGGTTATCATAGTGTTGATACCAGTAAACAAAGAACACCTTTGAAATTGACTCAACTCATAATAAAACGTGAAATTATCTGAATAAACGCGGTGCATCGATCTAATCCTTGCGTAGTTGTACCCAACAGCTTGAGTTGCGTTAGATTACCGTACGGTTATCATAGTGTTGATAGCAGTAAACAAAGAACACCGTTGAAATTGACTCAACTCATAATAAAACGTGAATTTCTCATAATCTACGCAGTGGATCGTTCTAATCCTTGCGTAGTTGTACTCAACAGCTAGAGTTGCATTAGATTGCCGTACGGTTATCATGGTGTTGATACCAGTAAACAAAGAGCACCGTTGAAATTCACTCAACTCATAATAAACGTGAAATTCTCTGAATAACGCGGTGCATCGATCTAATCCTTGCGTAGTTGTACTCAACAGCTTGAGTTGCGTTAGATTACCGTACGGTTATCATAGTTTTGATACAGTAAACAAAGACACGTTTGATATTGACTCAATTCAGTATAAAACGTGAATTTCTCATAATCTACGTGGTGCATCGATCTAATCGTTGCATAGTTGTACTCACAGCTTGAGTTGCGTTAGATTACCTTACGGTTATTATAGTTTTGATACCAGTAAACAAGAACACCGTTTGAATTGACTCAATTCATAATAAAACGTGAATTTCTCTGAATAAACGCGGTGCATCGATCTAATCGTTGCTAGTTGTACTCAACAGCTTGAGTTGCGTTAGATTACCTTACGGTTATTATAGTTTTGATACCAGTAAACAAAGAACACCTTTGAAATTGACTCAACTCATAATAAAACGTGAAATCTCTGAATAAACGCGGTGCATCGATCTAATCTTGCGTAGTTGTACCAACAGCTTGAGCTTAGTTAGATTACCGTACGGTTATCATAGTGTTGATAGCAGTAAACAAAGAACACCGTTGAAATTGACTCAACTCATAATAAAACGTGAATTTCTCATAATCTACGCAGTGGATCGGTTCTATCCTTGCGTAGTTGTACTCAACAGCTAGAGTTGCGTTAGATTGCCGTATCATGGTTTGATACCAGTAAACAATGAGACCTTGATATTACTCAATCATAATAAAACGTGAATTTCTCTAATTACGGGTGCATCGATCTAATCTTGCTAGTTGTACTCACAGCTTGAGTGCGTTAGATTACCGTACGGTTATCATAGTTTTGATACCAGTAAACAAAGAACACCTTTGAAATTGACTCAATTCATAATAAAACGTGAATTTCTCATAATCTACGCGGTGCATCGATCTAATCGTTGCATAGTTGTACTCAACAGCTTGAGTTGCGTTAGATTACCGTACGGTTATTATAGTTTGATACCAGTAAACAAAGAAACCTTTGATATTGACTCAATTCATAATAAAACGTGAAATTCTCTGAATAAACGCGGTGCATCGATCTAATCGTTGCATAGTTGTACTCAACAGCTTGAGTTGCGTTAGATTACCGTACGGTTATCATAGTTTTGATACCAGTAAACAAAGAACACCTTTGAAATTGACTCAACTCATAATAAAACGTGAAATCTCTGAATAAACGCGGTGCATCGATCTAATCCTTGCATAGTTGTACTCAACAGCTTGAGTTGCGTTAGATTACCGTACGGTTATCATAGTGTTGATACCAGTAAACAAAGAACACCGTTGAAATTGACTCAACTCATAATAAAACGTGAATTTCTCATAATCTACGCAGTGCATCGATCTAATCCTTGCGTAGTTGTACTCAACAGCTAGAGTTGCGTTAGATTGCCGTACGGTTATCATAGTGTTGATACCAGTAAACAAAGAACACCGTTGAAATTGACTCAACTCATAATAAAACGTGAAATTCTCTGAAAAACGCGGTGCATCGATCTAATCCTTGCGTAGTTGTACTCAACAGCTTGAGTTGCGTTAGATTACCGTACGGTTATCATAGTTTTGATACCAGTAAACAAAGAAACCTTTGATATTGACTCAATTCATAATAAAACGTGAATTTCTCATAATCTACGTGGTGCATCGATCTAATCGTTGCATAGTTGTACTCAACAGCTTGAGTTGCGTTAGATTACCGTACGGTTATCATAGTTTTGATACCAGTAAACAAAGAACACCTTTGATATTGACTCAATTCATAATAAAACGTGAATTTCTCATAATCTACGCGGTGCATCGATCTAATCGTTGCATAGTTGTACTCAACAGCTTGAGTTGCGTTAGATTACCGTACGGTTATCATAGTTTTGATACCAGTAAACAAAGAACACCTTTGAAATTGACTCAACTCATAATAAAACGTGAAATCTCTGAATAAACGCGGTGCATCGATCTAATCCTTGCGTAGTTGTACTCAACAGCTTGAGTTGCGTTAGATTACCGTACGGTTATCATAGTGTTGATACCAGTAAACAAAGAACACCGTTGAAATTGACTCAACTCATAATAAAACGTGAATTTCTCATAATCTACGCGGTGCATCGATCTAATCCTTGCGTAGTTGTACTCAACAGCTAGAGTTGCGTTAGATTACCGTACGGTTATCATAGTGTTGATACCAGTAAACAAAGAACACCGTTGAAATTGACTCAACTCATAATAAAACGTGAAATCTCTGAATAAACGCGGTGCATCGATCTAATCCTTGCATAGTTGTACTCAACAGCTTGAGTTGCGTTAGATTACCGTACGGTTATCATAGTTTTGATACCAGTAAACAAAGAACACCTTTGATATTGACTCAATTCATAATAAAACGTGAATTTCTCATAATAAACGCGGTGCATCGATCTAATCGTTGCATAGTTGTACTCAACAGCTTGAGTTGCGTTAGATTACCGTACGGTTATCATAGTTTTGATACCAGTAAACAAAGAAACCTTTGATATTGACTCAATTCATAATAAAACGTGAATTTCTCATAATCTACGCGGTGCATCGATCTAATCGTTGCATAGTTGTACTCAACAGCTTGAGTTGCGTTAGATTACCGTACGGTTATCATAGTTTTGATACCAGTAAACAAAGAACACCGTTGAAATTGACTCAACTCATAATAAAACGTGAAATTCTCTGAATAAACGCGGTGCATCGATCTAATCGTTGCATAGTTGTACTCAACAGCTTGAGTTGCGTTAGATTACCGTACGGTTATCATAGTGTTGATACCAGTAAACAAAGAACACCGTTGAAATTGACTCAACTCATAATAAAACGTGAATTTCTCATAATCTACGCAGTGCATCGATCTATCCTTGCGTAGTTGTACTCAACAGCTAGAGTTGCGTTAGATTGCCGTACGGTTATCATAGGTTGATACCAGTAAACAAAGAGCACCGTTGAAATTGACTCAACTCATAATAAAACGTGAAATTCTCTGAAAAAACGCGGTGCATTGATCTAATCCTTGCGTAGTTGTACTCAACAGCTTGAGTTGCGTTAGATTACCGTACGGTTATCATAGTTTTGATACCAGTAAACAAAGAACACCTTTGAAATTGACTCAACTCATAATAAAACGTGAAATTCTCTGAATAAACGCGGTGCATCGATCTAATCCTTGCATAGTTGTACTCAACAGCTTGAGTTGCGTTAGATTACCGTACGGTTATCATAGTGTTGATACCAGTAAACAAAGAACACCGTTGAAATTGACTCAACTCATAATAAAACGTGAAATTCTCTGAATAAACGCGGTGCATCGATCTAATCCTTGCGTAGTTGTACTCAACAGCTTGAGTTGCGTTAGATTACCGTACGGTTATCATAGTGTTGATAGCAGTAAACAAAGAACACCGTTGAAATTGACTCAACTCATAATAAAACGTGAATTTCTCATAATCTACGCGGTGCATCGATCTAATCCTTGCGTAGTTGTACTCAACAGCTAGAGTTGCGTTAGATTACCGTACGGTTATCATAGTGTTGATACCAGTAAACAAAGAACACCGTTGAAATTGACTCAACTCATAATAAAACGTGAAATTCTCTGATAAAACGCGGTGCATCGATCTAATCCTTGCGTAGTTGTACTCAACAGCTTGAGTTGCGTTAGATTACCGTACGGTTATCATAGTTTTGATACCAGTAAACAAAGAAAACCTTTGATATTGACTCAATTCATAATAAAACGTGAATTTCTCATAATCTACGCGGTGCATCGATCTAATCGTTGCATAGTTGTACTCAACAGCTTGAGTTGCGTTAGATTACCGTACGGTTATCATAGTTTTGATACCAGTAAACAAAGAACACCTTTGAAATTGACTCAATTCATATAAAACGTGAATTTCTCAAATAATCTACGCGGTGCATCGATCTAATCGTTGCATAGTTGTACTCAACAGCTTGAGTTGCGTTAGATTACCGTACGGTTATTATAGTTTTGATACCAGTAAACAAAGAACACCTTTGAAATTGACTCAACTCATAATAAAACGTGAAATCTCTGAATAAACGCGGTGCATCGATCTAATCCTTGCGTAGTTGTACTCAACAGCTTGAGTTGCGTTAGATTACCGTACGGTTATCATAGTGTTGATACCAGTAAACAAAGAACACCGTTGAAATTGACTCAACTCATAATAAAACGTGAATTTCTCATAATCTACGCGGTGCATCGATCTAATCCTTGCGTAGTTGTACTCAACAGCTAGAGTTGCGTTAGATTGCCGTACGGTTATCATAGTGTTGATACCAGTAAACAAAGAACACCGTTGAAATTGACTCAACTCATAATAAAACGTGAAATCTCTGAATAAACGCGGTGCATCGATCTAATCCTTGCGTAGTTGTACTCAACAGCTTGAGTTGCGTTAGATTACCGTACGGTTATCATAGTTTTGATACCAGTAAACAAAGAACACGTTTGATATTGACTCAATTCATAATAAAACGTGAATTTCTCATAATCTACGTGTGCATCGATCTAATCGTTGCATAGTTGTACTCAACAGCTTGAGTTGCGTTAGATTACCGTACGGTTATTATAGTTTTGATACCAGTAAACAAAGAAAACCTTTGATATTGACTCAATTCATAATAAAACGTGAATTTCTCATAATCTACGTGGTGCATCGATCTAATCGTTGCATAGTTGTACTCAACAGCTTGAGTTGCGTTAGATTACCTTACGGTTATTATAGTTTTGATACCAGTAAACAAAGAACACCGTTGAAATTGACTCAACTCATAATAAAACGTGAAATTCTCTGAATAAACGCGGTGCATCGATCTAATCGTTGCATAGTTGTACTCAACAGCTTGAGTTAGTTAGATTACCGTACGGTTATCATAGTGTTGATACCAGTAAACAAAGAACACCGTTGAAATTGACTCAACTCATAATAAAACGTGAATTTCTCATAATCTACGCAGTGCATCGATCTAATCCTTGCGTAGTTGTACTCAACAGCTAGAGTTGCGTTAGATTACCGTACGGTTATCATAGTGTTGATACCAGTAAACAAAGAACACCGTTGAAATTGACTCAACTCATAATAAAACGTGAAATTCTCTGAATAAACGCGGTGCATCGATCTAATCCTTGCGTAGTTGTACTCAACAGCTTGAGTTGCGTTAGATTACCGTACGGTTATCATAGTTTTGATACCAGTAAACAAAGAACACCTTTGAAATTGACTCAACTCATAATAAAACGTGAAATTCTCTGAATAAACGCGGTGCATCGATCTAATCCTTGCATAGTTGTACTCAACAGCTTGAGTTGCGTTAGATTACCGTACGGTTATCATAGTTTTGATACCAGTAAACAAAGAACACCGTTGAAATTGACTCAACTCATAATAAAACGTGAAATTCTCTGAATAAACGCGGTGCATCGATCTTATCGTTGCATAGTTGTACTCAACAGCTTGAGTTGCGTTAGATTACCGTACGGTTATCATGGTGTTGATACCAGTAAACAAAGAGCACCGTTGAAATTCACTCAACTCATAATAAAACGTGAATTTCTCATAATCTACGCAGTGCATCGATCTAATCCTTGCGTAGTTGTACTCAACAGCTAGAGTTGCGTTAGATTACCGTACGGTTATCATAGTGTTGATACCAGTAAACAAAGAACACCGTTGAAATTGACTCAACTCATAATAAAACGTGAAATTCTCTGAAAAAACGCGGTGCATCGATCTAATCCTTGCGTAGTTGTACTCAACAGCTTGAGTTGCGTTAGATTACCGTACGGTTATCATAGTTTTGATACCAGTAAACAAAGAACACCTTTGAAATTGACTCAACTCATAATAAAACGTGAAATTCTCTCTGAATAAACGCGGTGCATCGATCTAATCCTTGCGTAGTTGTACTCAACAGCTTGAGTTGCGTTAGATTACCGTACGGTTATCATAGTGTTGATACAGTAAACAAAGAACACCGTTTGAAATTGACTCAACTCATAATAAAACGTGAATTTCTCATAATCTACGCAGTGGATCGTTAATCCTTGCATAGTTGTACTCAACAGCTAGAGTTGCGTTAGATTACCGTACGGTTATCATAGTGTTGATACCAGTAAACAAAGAACACCGTTTGAAATTGACTCAACTCATAATAAAACGTGAAATTCTCTGAAAAACGCGGTGCATCGATCTAATCCTTGCGTAGTTGTACTCAACAGCTTGAGTTGCGTTAGATTACCGTACGGTTATCATAGTTTGATACCAGTAAACAAAGAACACCTTTGAAATTGACTCAACTCATAATAAAACGTGAAATTCTCTGAATAAACGCGGTGCATCGATCTAATCCTTGCATAGTTGTACTCAACAGCTTGAGTTGCGTTAGATTACCGTACGGTTATCATAGTTTTGATACCAGTAAACAAAGAACACCGTTTGATATTGACTCAATTCATAATAAAACGTGAATTTCTCATAATCTACGCGGTGCATCGATCTAATCCTTGCATAGTTGTACTCAACAGCTTGAGTTGCGTTAGATTACCGTACGGTTATCATAGTTTTGATACCAGTAAACAAAGAACACCTTTGATATTGACTCAATTCATAATAAAACGTGAAATTTCTCATAATCTACGCGGTGCATCGATCTAATCGTTGCATAGTTGTACTCAACAGCTTGAGTTGCGTTAGATTACCGTACGGTTATCATAGTTTTGATACCAGTAAACAAAGAACACACGTTGAAATTGACTCAACTCATAATAAAACGTGAAATTCTCTGAATAAACGCGGTGCATCGATCTAATCCTTGCATAGTTGTACTCAACAGCTAGAGTTGCGTTAGATTGCCGTACGGTTATCATAGTGTTGATACCAGTAAACAAAGAACACCGTTGAAATTGACTCAACTCATAATAAAACGTGAAATTCTCTGAAAAAACGCGGTGCATCGATCTAATCCTTGCGTAGTTGTACTCAACAGCTTGAGTTGCGTTAGATTACCGTACGGTTATCATAGTTTTGATACCAGTAAACAAAGAACACCTTTGAAATTGACTCAACTCATAATAAAACGTGAAATTCTCTGAATAAACGCGGTGCATCGATCTAATCCTTGCGTAGTTGTACTCAACAGCTTGAGTTGCGTTAGATTACCGTACGGTTATCATAGTTTTGATACCAGTAAACAAAGAACACGTTGATATTGACTCAATTCATAATAAAACGTGAATTTCTCATAATCTACGCGGTGCATCGATCTAATCCTTGCATAGTTGTACTCAACAGCTAGAGTTGCGTTAGATTACCGTACGGTTATCATAGTTTTGATACCAGTAAACAAAGAAAACCTTTGAAATTGACTCAACTCATAATAAAACGTGAATTTCTCATAATCTACGTGGTGCATCGATCTAATCTTGCATAGTTGTACTCAACAGCTTGAGTTGCGTTAGATTACCGTACGGTTATCATAGTTTTGATACCAGTAAACAAAGAACACCTTTGAAATTGACTCAACTCATAATAAAACGTGAAATTCTCTGAATAAACGCGGTGCATCGATCTAATCCTTGCGTAGTTGTACTCAACAGCTTGAGTTGCGTTAGATTACCGTACGGTTATCATAGTGTTGATACCAGTAAACAAAGAACACCGTTGAAATTGACTCAACTCATAATAAAACGTGAATTTCTCATAATCTACGCGGTGCATCGATCTAATCCTTGCATAGTTGTACTCAACAGCTAGAGTTGCGTTAGATTACCGTACGGTTATCATAGTTTTGATACCAGTAAACAAGAAAACCTTTGAATATTGACTCAATTCATAATAAAACGTGAATTTCTCATAATCTACGTGGTGCATCGATCTAATCGTTGCATAGTTGTACTCAGCAGCTTGAGATGCGTTAGATTACCGTACGGTTATCATAGTTTTGATACCAGTAAACAAAGAACACCTTTGATATTGACTCAATTCATAATAAAACGTGAATTTCTCATAATCTACGTGGTGCATCGATCTAATCGTTGCATAGTTGTACTCAACAGCTTGAGTTGCGTTAGATTACCGTACGGTTATCATAGTTTTGATACCAGTAAACAAAGAACACCTTTGATATTGACTCAATTCATAATAAAAAGTGAATTTCTCATAATCTACGCGGTGCATCGATCTAATCGTTGCATAGTTGTACTCAACAGCTTGAGTTGCGTTGATTACCGTACGTTTATCATAGGTTTGTACCAGTAAACAATGAACCAACTGATTTTGACTCAATTCATAATAAAACGTGAAATTCTCTGAATAAACGCGGTGCATCGATCTAATCCTTGCGTAGTTGTACTCAACAGCTTGAGTTGCGTTAGATTACCGTACGGTTATCATAGTTTTGATACCAGTAAACAAAGAACACCTTTGAAATTGACTCAACTCAATAATAAAACGTGAATTCTCTGAAATAAACGCGGTGCATCGATCTAATCTTGCGTAGTTGTACTCAACAGCTAGAGTTGCGTTAGATTACCGTACGGTTATCATAGTGTTGATAGCAGTAAACAAAGAACACCGTTGAAATTGACTCAACTCATAATAAAACGTGAATTTCTCATAATCTACGCAGTGGATCGTTCTATCCTTGCGTAGTTGTACTCAACAGCTAGAGTTGCGTTAGATTGCCGTACGGTTATCATGGTGTTGATACCAGTAAACAAAGAGCACCGTTGAAATTGACTCAACTCATAATAAAACGTGAAATTCTCTGAAAAAACGCGGTGCATCGATCTAATCCTTGCGTAGTTGTACTCAACAGCTTGAGTTGCGTTAGATTACCGTACGGTTATCATAGTTTTGATACCAGTAAACAAAGAACACCTTTGAAATTGACTCAACTCATAATAAAACGTGAAATTCTCTGAATAAACGCGGTGCATCGATCTAATCCTTGCGTAGTTGTACTCAACAGCTTGAGTTGCGTTAGATTACCGTACGGTTATCATAGTTTTGATACCAGTAAACAAAGAACACGTTTGATATTGACTCAATTCATAATAAAACGTGAATTTCTCATAATCTACGTGATGCATCGATCTAATCGTTGCATAGTTGTACTCAACAGCTTGAGTTGCGTTAGATTACCTTACGGTTATTATAGTTTTGATACCAGTAAACAAAGAACACCGTTGAAATTGACTCAACTCATAATAAAACGTGAAATTCTCTGAATAAACGCGGTGCATCGATCTAATCGTTGCATAGTTGTACTCAACAGCTTGAGCTTAGTTAGATTACCGTACGGTTATCATAGTGTTGATAGCAGTAAACAAAGAACACCGTTGAAATTGACTCAACTCATAATAAAACGTGAATTTCTCATAATCTACGCAGTGGATCGTTCTATCCTTGCGTAGTTGTACTCAACAGCTAGAGTTGCATTAGATTGCCGTACGGTTATCATGGTGTTGATACCAGTAAACAAAGAGCACCGTTGAAATTCACTCAACTCATAATAAAACGTGAAATTCTCTGAAAAAACGCGGTGCATCGATCTAATCCTTGCGTAGTTGTACTCAACAGCTTGAGTTGCGTTAGATTACCGTACGGTTATCATAGTTTTGATACCAGTAAACAAAGAACACCGTTGAAATTGACTCAACTCATAATAAAACGTGAAATTCTCTGAATAAACGCGGTGCATCGATCTAATCGTTGCATAGTTGTACTCAACAGCTTGAGCTAAGTTAGATTACCGTACGGTTATCATAGTGTTGATAGCAGTAAACAAAGAACACCGTTGAAATTGACTCAACTCATAATAAAACGTGAATTTCTCATAATCTACGCAGTGGATCGTTCTATCCTTGCGTAGTTGTACTCAACAGCTAGAGTTGCATTAGATTGCCGTACGGTTATCATGGTGTTGATACCAGTAAACAAAGAGCACCGTTGAAATTCACTCAACTCATAATAAAACGTGAAATTCTCTGAAAAAACGCGGTGCATCGATCTAATCCTTGCGTAGTTGTACTCAACAGCTTGAGTTGCGTTAGATTACCGTACGGTTATCATGGTGTTGATACCAGTAAACAAAGAGCACCGTTGAAATTCACTCAACTCATAATAAAACGTGAAATTCTCTGAAAAAACGCGGTGCATCGATCTAATCCTTGCGTAGTTGTACCCAACAGCTTGAGTTGCGTTAGATTACCGTACGGTTATCATAGTTTTGATACCAGTAAACAAAGAACACCTTTGAAATTGACTCAACTCATAATAAAACGTGAAATTCTCTGAATAAACGCGGTGCATCGATCTAATCCTTGCGTAGTTGTACTCAACAGCTAGAGTTGCGTTAGATTACCGTACGGTTATCATAGTTTTGATACCAGTAAACAAAGAACACGTTTGATATTGACTCAATTCAGTATAAAACGTGAATTTCTCATAATCTACGCGGTGCATCGATCTAATCCTTGCATAGTTGTACTCAACAGCTAGAGTTGCGTTAGATTACCGTACGGTTATCATAGTTTTGATACCAGTAAACAATGAAAACCTTTGATATTGACTCAATTCATAATAAAACGTGAATTTCTCATAATCTACGTGGTGCATCGATCTAATCGTTGCATAGTTGTACTCAACAGCTTGAGTTGCGTTAGATTACCTTACGGTTATTATAGTTTTGATACCAGTAAACAAAGAACACCGTTGAAATTGACTCAACTCATAATAAAACGTGAAATTCTCTGAATAAACGCGGTGCATCGATCTAATCGTTGCATAGTTGTACTCAACAGCTTGAGCTAAGTTAGATTACCGTACGGTTATCATAGTGTTGATACCAGTAAACAAAGAACACCTTTGAAATTGACTCAACTCATAATAAAACGTGAAATTATCTGAATAAACGCGGTGCATCGATCTAATCCTTGCGTAGTTGTACCCAACAGCTTGAGTTGCGTTAGATTACCGTACGGTTATCATAGTGTTGATAGCAGTAAACAAAGAACACCGTTGAAATTGACTCAACTCATAATAAAACGTGAATTTCTCATAATCTACGCAGTGGATCGTTCTATCCTTGCGTAGTTGTACTCAACAGCTAGAGTTGCATTAGATTGCCGTACGGTTATCATGGTGTTGATACCAGTAAACAAAGAGCACCGTTGAAATTCACTCAACTCATAATAAAACGTGAAATTCTCTGAAAAAACGCGGTGCATCGATCTAATCCTTGCGTAGTTGTACCCAACAGCTTGAGTTGCGTTAGATTACCGTACGGTTATCATAGTTTTGATACCAGTAAACAAAGAACACCTTTGAAATTGACTCAACTCATAATAAAACGTGAAATTCTCTGAATAAACGCGGTGCATCGATCTAATCCTTGCGTAGTTGTACCCAACAGCTCGAGTTGCGTTAGATTACCGTACGGTTATCATAGTTTTGATACCAGTAAACAAAGAACACCTTTGAAATTGACTCAACTCATAATAAAACGTGAAATTCTCTGAATAAACGCGGTGCATCGATCTAATCCTTGCGTAGTTGTACTCAACAGCTAGAGTTGCGTTAGATTGCCGTACGGTTATCATGGTGTTGATACCAGTAAACAAAGAGCACCGTTGAAATTGACTCAACTCATAATAAAACGTGAATTTCTCTGAATAAACGCGGTGCATCGATCTTATCGTTGCATAGTTGTACTCAACAGCTTGAGTTGCGTTAGATTACCTTACGGTTATTATAGTTTTGATACCAGTAAACAAAGAACACCTTTGAAATTGACTCAACTCATAATAAAACGTGAAATCATCTGAATAAACGCGGTGCATCGATCTAATCCTTGCGTAGTTGTACCCAACAGCTTGAGTTGCGTTAGATTACCGTACGGTTATCATAGTGTTGATAGCAGTAAACAAAGAACACCGTTGAAATTGACTCAACTCATAATAAAACGTGAATTTCTCATAATCTACGCAGTGGATCGTTCTATCCTTGCGTAGTTGTACTCAACAGCTAGAGTTGCGTTAGATTGCCGTACGGTTATCATGGTGTTGATACCAGTAAACAAAGAGCACCGTTGAAATTGACTCAACTCATAATAAAACGAGAAATTCTCTGAAAAAACGCGGTGCATCGATCTAATCCTTGCGTAGTTGTACTCAACAGCTTGAGTTGCGTTAGATTACCGTACGGTTATCATAGTTTTGATACCAGTAAACAAAGAACACCTTTGAAATTGACTCAACTCATAATAAAACGTGAAATCATCTGAATAAACGCGGTGCATCGATCTAATCCTTGCGTAGTTGTACCCAACAGCTTGAGTTGCGTTAGATTACCGTACGGTTATCATAGTGTTGATAGCAGTAAACAAAGAACACCGTTGAAATTGACTCAACTCATAATAAAACGTGAATTTCTCATAATCTACGCAGTGGATCGTTCTATCCTTGCGTAGTTGTACTCAACAGCTAGAGTTGCGTTAGATTGCCGTACGGTTATCATGGTGTTGATACCAGTAAACAAAGAGCACCGTTGAAATTGACTCAACTCATAATAAAACGTGAAATTCTCTGAAAAAACGCGGTGCATCGATCTAATCCTTGCGTAGTTGTACTCAACAGCTTGAGTTGCGTTAGATTACCGTACGGTTATCATAGTTTTGATACCAGTAAACAAAGAACACCTTTGAAATTGACTCAACTCATAATAAAACGTGAAATTCTCTGAATAAACGCGGTGCATCGATCTAATCCTTGCGTAGTTGTACTCAACAGCTTGAGTTGCGTTAGATTACCGTACGGTTATCATAGTTTTGATACCAGTAAACAAAGAACACGTTTGATATTGACTCAATTCAGTATAAAACGTGAATTTCTCAAAATCTACGCGGTGCATTGATCTAATCCTTGCATAGTTGTACTCAACAGCTAGAGTTGCGTTAGATTACCGTACGGTTATCATAGTTTTGATACCAGTAAACAATGAAAACCTTTGATATTGACTCAATTCATAATAAAACGTGAATTTCTCATAATCTACGTGGTGCATCGATCTAATCGTTGCATAGTTGTACTCAACAGCTAGAGTTGCGTTAGATTGCCGTACGGTTATCATGGTGTTGATACCAGTAAACAA
This sequence comes from Nasonia vitripennis, assembly GCF_009193385.2. NCBI lineage: Eukaryota > Metazoa > Arthropoda > Insecta > Hymenoptera > Pteromalidae > Nasonia > Nasonia vitripennis. Next base: position 35,599 of record NW_022279866.1, read on the forward strand.
AGAGCACCGTTGAAATTGACTCAACTCATAATAAAACGAGAAATTCTCTGAAAAAACGCGGTGCATCGATCTAATCCTTGCGTAGTTGTACTCAACAGCTTGAGTTGCGTTAGATTACCGTACGTTTATCATAGTTTTGATACCAGTAAACAAAGAACACCTTTGAAATTGACTCAACTCATAATAAAACGTGAAATCATCTGAATAAACGCGGTGCATCGATCTAATCCTTGCGTAGTTGTACCCAACAGCTTGAGTTGCGTTAGATTACCGTACGGTTATCATAGTGTTGATAGCAGTAAACAAAGAACACCGTTGAAATTGACTCAACTCATAATAAAACGTGAATTTCTCATAATCTACGCAGTGGATCGTTCTATCCTTGCGTAGTTGTACTCAACAGCTAGAGTTGCGTTAGATTGCCGTACGGTTATCATGGTGTTGATACCAGTAAACAAAGAGCACCGTTGAAATTGACTCAACTCATAATAAAACGTGAAATTCTCTGAAAAAAACGCGGTGCATCGATCTAATCCTTGCGTAGTTGTACTCAACAGCTTGAGTTGCGTTAGATTACCGTACGGTTATCATAGTTTTGATACCAGTAAACAAAGAACACCTTTGAAATTGACTCAACTCATAATAAAACGTGAAATTCTCTGAATAAACGCGGTGCATCGATCTAATCCTTGCGTAGTTGTACTCAACAGCTTGAGTTGCGTTAGATTACCGTACGGTTATCATAGTTTTGATACCAGTAAACAAAGAACACGTTTGATATTGACTCAATTCAGTATAAAACGTGAATTTCTCATAATCTACGCGGTGCATTGATCTAATCCTTGCATAGTTGTACTCAACAGCTAGAGTTGCGTTAGATTACCGTACGGTTATCATAGTTTTGATACCAGTAAACAATGAAAACCTTTGATATTGACTCAATTCATAATAAAACGTGAATTTCTCATAATCTACGTGGTGCATCGATCTAATCGTTGCATAGTTGTACTCAACAGCTTGAGTTGCGTTAGATTACCTTACGGTTATTATAGTTTTGATACCAGTAAACAAAGAACACCGTTGAAATTGACTCAACTCATAATAAAACGTGAAATTCTCTGAATAAACGCGGTGCATCGATCTAATCGTTGCATAGTTGTACTCAACAGCTTGAGCTAAGTTAGATTACCGTACGGTTATCATAGTGTTGATACCAGTAAACAAAGAACACCTTTGAAATTGACTCAACTCATAATAAAACGTGAAATTATCTGAATAAACGCGGTGCATCGATCTAATCCTTGCGTAGTTGTACCCAACAGCTTGAGTTGCGTTAGATTACCGTACGGTTATCATAGTTTTGATACCAGTAAACAAAGAACACCTTTGAAATTGACTCAACTCATAATAAAACGTGAAATCATCTGAATAAACGCGGTGCATCGATATAATCCTTGCGTAGTTGTACTCAACAGCTTGAGTTGCGTTAGATTACCGTACGGTTATCATAGTTTTGATACCAGTAAACAAAGAACACCTTTGAAATTGACTCAACTCATAATAAAACGTGAAATTCTCTGAATAAACGCGGTGCATCGATCTAATCCTTGCGTAGTTGTACTCAACAGCTTGAGTTGCGTTAGATTACCGTACGGTTATCATAGTTTTGATACCAGTAAACAAAGAACACGTTTGATATTGACTCAATTCAGTATAAAACGTGAATTTCTCATAATCTACGCGGTGCATCGATCTAATCCTTGCATAGTTGTACTCAACAGCTAGAGTTGCGTTAGATTACCGTACGGTTTTCATAGTTTTGATATCAGTAAACAAAGAACACCTTTGAAATTGACTCAACTCATAATAAAACGTGAAATCATCTGAATAAACGCGGTGCATCGATCTAATCCTTGCGTAGTTGTACCCAACAGCTTGAGTTGCGTTAGATTACCGTACGGTTATCATAGTTTTGATACCAGTAAACAAAGAACACCTTTGAAATTGACTCAACTCATAATAAAACGTGAAATTCTCTGAATAAACGCGGTGCATCGATCTAATCCTTGCGTAGTTGTACTCAACAGCTTGAGTTGCGTTAGATTACCGTACGGTTATCATAGTTTGATACCAGTAAACAAAGAACACGTTGATATTGACTCAATTCAGTATAAAACGTGAATTTCTCATAATCTACGCGGTGCATCGATCTAATCCTTGCATAGTTGTACTCAACAGCTAGAGTTGCGTTAGATTACCGTACGGTTATCATAGTTTTGATACCAGTAAACAATGAAACCTTTGATATTGACTCAATTCATAATAAAACGTGAATTCTCATAATCTACGCGGTGCTCGATACGACACTTGTATAGAGTTTACTCAACAGCTCGAGTGCGTTAGATTACCGTACGTTTAATAATAAATTCATAATAAAACGTGAATTTCTCATAATCTACGTGGTGCATCGATCTAATCCTTGCATAGTTGTACTCAACAGCTCGAGTTTGCGTTAAATTACCGTGCGTTTATTTATAGTTTCGTACTAGTGAGCAATGAAACCAACTGATTTTGACTCAATTCATAATAAAACGTGAAATTCTCAGAATAAACGCAGTGGATCGTTCTAATCCTTGCGTAGTTGTACTCAACAGCTAGAGTTGCGTTAGATTGCCGTACGGTTATCATAGTGTTGATACCAGTAAACAAAGAACACCGTTGAAATTGACTCAACTCATAATAAAACGTGAAATTTCTCTGATAACGCGGTGCATCGATCTAATCCTTGCATAGTTGTACTCAACAGCTTGAGTTGCGTTAGATTACCGTACGGTTATCATAGTTTTGATACCAGTAAACAAAGAACACCTTTGATATTGACTCAATTCATAATAAAACGTGAATTTCTCATAATCTACGCGGTGCATCGATCTAATCGTTGCATAGTTGTACTCAACAGCTTGAGTTGCGTTAGATTGCCGTACGGTTATCATAGTGTTGATACCAGTAAACAAAGAACACCGTTGAAATTAACTCAACTCATAATAAAAACGTGAATTTCTCATAATCTACGTGGTGCATCGATCTAATCGTTGCATAGTTGTACTCAACAGCTAGAGTTGCGTTAGATTGCCGTACGGTTATCATAGTGTTGATACCAGTAAACAAAGAACACCGTTGAAATTGACTCAACTCATAATAAAACGTGAAATTCTCTGAATAAACGCGGTGCATCGATCTAATCCTTGCGTAGTTGTACTCAACAGCTTGAGTTGCGTTAGATTACCGTACGGTTATCATAGTTTTGATACCAGTAAACAAAGAACACCTTTGATATTGACTCAATTCATAATAAAACGTGAATTTCTCATAATCTACGCGGTGCATCGATCTAATCCTTGCGTAGTTGTACTCAACAGCTTGAGTTGCGTTAGATTACCGTACGGTTATCATAGTTTTGATACCAGTAAACAAAGAACACCTTTGATATTGACTCAATTCAGTATAAAACGTGAATTTCTCATAATCTACGCGGTGCATCGATCTAATCCTTGCATAGTTGTACTCAACAGCTAGAGTTGCGTTAGATTACCGTACGGTTATCATAGTTTTGATACCAGTAAACAATGAAAACCTTTGATATTGACTCAATTCATAATAAAACGTGAATTTCTCATAATCTACGTGGTGCATCGATCTAATCCTTGCATAGTTGTACTCAACAGCTAGAGTTGCGTTAGATTACCGTACGGTTATCATAGTTTTGATACCAGTAAACAAAGAACACCATTGATATTGACTCAATTCATAATAAAACGTGAATTTCTCATAATCTACGTGGTGCATCGATCTAATCCCTGCATAGTTGTACTCAACAGCTAGAGTTGCGTTAGATTACCGTACGGTTATCATAGTTTTGATACCAGTAAACAATGAAAGCCTTTGATATTGACTCAATTCATAATAAAACGTGAATTTCTCATAATCTACGTGGTGCATCGATCTAATCCTTGCATAGTTGTACTCAACAGCTAGAGTTGCGTTAGATTACCGTACGGTTATCATAGTTTTGATACCAGTAAACAAAGAAAACCTTTGATATTGACTCAATTCATAATAAAACGTGAATTTCTCATAATCTACGTGGTGCATCGATCTAATCCTTGCATAGTTGTACTCAACAGCTAGAGTTGCGTTAGATTACCGTACGTTTATTATAGTTTCGTACTAGTGAGCAATGAAACCAACTGATTTTGACTCAATTCATAATAAAACGTGAAATTCTCTGAATAAACGCGGTGCATCGATCTAATCCTTGCGTAGTTGTACTCAACAGCTTGAGTTGCGTTAGATTACCGTACGGTTATCATAGTTTTGATACCAGTAAACAAAGAACACCTTTGATATTGACTCAATTCATAATAAAACGTGAATTTCTCATAATCTACGCAGTGGATCGATACGACCCTTGTATAGAGTTGTACTCAACAGCTCGAGTTGCATTAGATTACCGTACGTTTAATAATAAATTCATAATAAAACGTGAATTTCTCATAATCTACGTGATGCATCGATCTAATCGTTGCATAGTTGTACTCAACAGCTTGAGTTAAGTTAGATTACCTTACGGTTAAAATAGTTTTGATACCAGTAAACAAAGAACACCTTTGATATTGACTCAATTCATAATAAAACGTGAATTTCTCATAATCTACGTGGTGCATCGATCTAATCGTTGCATAGTTGTACTCAACAGCTTTAGTTGCGTTAGATTACCGTACGGTTATTATAGTTTTGATACCAGTAAACAAAGAACACCGTTGAAATTGACTCAACTCATAATAAAACGTGAAATTCTCTGAATAAACGCGGTGCATCGATCTAATCGTTGCATAGTTGTACTCAACAGCTTGAGCTGCGTTAGATTACCGTACGGTTATCATAGTGTTGATACAGTAAACAAAGAACACCTTTGAAATTGACTCAACTCATAATAAAACGTGAATTTCTCTGAATAAACGCGGTGCATCGATCTAATCGTTGCATAGTTGTACTCAACAGCTAGAGTTGCGTTAGATTGCCGTACGTTTATTATAGTTTTGATACCAGTAAACAAAGAACACCTTTGATATTGACTCAATTCATAATAAAACGTGAATTTCTCATAATCTACGTGGTGCATCGATCTAATCCTTGCATAGTTGTACTCAACAGCTCGAGTTGCGTTAGATTACCGTACGTTTATTATAGGTTTCGTACTAGTGAGCAATGAAACCAACTGATTTTGACTCAATTCATAATAAAACGTGAAATTCTCATAATCTACGCAGTGGATCGTTCTATCCTTGCGTAGTTGTACTCAACAGCTAGAGTTGCGTTAGATTGCCGTACGGTTATCATAGTGTTGATACCAGTAAACAAAGAACACCGTTGAAATTGACTCAACTCATAATAAAACGTGAATTCTCATAATCTACGCAGTGCATCGTTCTATCCTTGCGTAGTTGTACTCAACAGCTAGAGTTGCGTTAGATTGCCGTACGGTTATCATGGTGTTGATACCAGTAAACAAAGAACACCGTTGAAATTGACTCAACTCATAATAAAACGTGAAATTCTCTGAATAAACGCGGTGCATCGATCTAATCCTTGCGTAGTTGTACTCAACAGCTTGAGTTGCGTTAGATTACCGTACGGTTATCATAGTTTTGATACCAGTAAACAAAGAACACCTTTGATATTGACTCAATTCAGTATAAAACGTGAATTTCTCATAATCTACGCGGTGCATCGATCTAATCCTTGCATAGTTGTACTCAACAGCTAGAGTTGCGTTAGATTACCGTACGGTTATCATAGTTTTGATACCAGTAAACAATGAAAACCTTTGATATTGACTCAATTCATAATAAAACGTGAATTTCTCATAATCTACGTGGTGCATCGATCTAATCCTTGCATAGTTGTACTCAACAGCTCGAGTTGCGTTAGATTACCGTACGTTTATTATAGGTTTCGTACTAGTGAACAATGAAACCACCTGATTTTGACTTAATTTATAATAAAACGTGAAATTCTCTGAATAAACGCGGTGCATCGTTCTAATCCTTGCGTTGTTGTACTCAACAGCTAGAGTTGTGATAGATTACCTTACGGTTACCATAGTTTTGATACCAGTAAACAAACAACACCTTTGAAATTGACTCAACTCATAATAAAACGTGAAATTCTCTGAATAAACGCGGTGCATCGATCTAATCGTTGCATAGTTGTACTCAACAGCTAGAGTTGCGTTAGATTGCCGTACGTTTATTATAGGTTTCGTACTAGTGAGCAATGAAACTCACCGATTTTGTCTCAATTTATATTATTAAAACGTGAATTTCTCATAATCTACGTGGTGCATCGATCTAATCCTTGCATAGTTGTACTCAACAGCTCGAGTTGCGTTAAATTACCGTGCGGTTATTATAGGTTTCGTACTAGTGAACAATGAAACCAACTGATTTTGACTCAATTCATAATAAAACGTGAAATTCTCAGAATAAACGCAGTGGATCGTTCTATCCTTGCGTAGTTGTACTCAACAGCTAGAGTTGCGTTAGATTGCCGTACGGTTATCATAGTGTTGATACCAGTAAACAAAGAACACCGTTGAAATTGACTCAACTCATAATAAAACGTGAAATTCTCTGAATAAACGCGGTGCATCGATCTAATCCTTGCGTAGTTGTACTCAACAGCTTGAGCTGCGTTAGATTACCGTACGGTTATCATAGTTTTGATACCAGTAAACAAAGAAGACCTTTGATATTGAATCAATTCATAATAAAACGTGAATTTCTCATAATCTACGTGGTGCATCGATCTAATCCTTGCATAGTTGTACTCAACAGCTAGAGTTGCGTTAGATTACCGTACGGTTATCATAGTTTTGATACCAGTAAACAAAGAACACCTTTGATATTGACTCAATTCATAATATAAAACGTGAATTTCTCATAATCTAGGCAGTGGATCGATACGACCCTTGTATAGAGTTGTACTCAACAGCTCGAGTTGCATTAGATTACCGTACGTTTAATAATAAATTCATAATAAAACGTGAATTTCTCATAATCTACGTGATGCATCGATCTAATCGTTGCATAGTTGTACTCAACAGCTTGAGTTAAGTTAGATTACCTTACGGTTATCATAGTTTTGATACCAGTAAACAAAGAACACCTTTGATATTGACTCAATTCATAATAAAACGTGAATTTCTCATAATCTACGTGGTGCATCGATCTAATCGTTGCATAGATGTACTCAACAGCTCGAGTTGCGTTAGATTACCGTACGTTTATTATAGTTTCGTACTAGTGAACAATGAAACCAACTGATTTTGACTCAATTCATAATAAAACGTGAAATTCTCAGAATAAACGCAGTGGATCGTTCTATCCTTGCGTAGTTGTACTCAACAGCTAGAGTTGCGTTAGATTGCCGTACGGTTATCATAGTGTTGATACCAGTAAACAAAGAACACCGTTGAAATTGACTCAACTCATAATAAAACGTGAATTTCTCATAATCTACGCGGTGCATCGATCTAATCCTTGCATAGTTGTACTCAACAGCTAGAGTTGCGTTAGATTACCGTACGGTTATCATGGTGTTGATACCAGTAAACAAAGAACACCGTTGAAATTGACTCAATTCATAATAAAACGTGAAATTCTCTGAATAAACGCGGTGCATCGATCTAATCCTTGCATAGTTGTACTCAACAGCTTGAGTTGCGTTAGATTACCGTACGGTTATCATAGTTTTGATACCAGTAAACAAAGAACACCTTGAAATTGACTCAACTCATAATAAAACGTGAAATTCTCTGAATAAACGCGGTGCATCGATCTAATCCTTGCGTAGTTGTACTCAACAGCTAGAGTTGCGTTAGATTACCGTACGGTTATCATAGTTTTGATACCAGTAAACAAAGAACACCTTTGATATTGACTCAATTCATATAAAACGTGAATTTCTCATAATCTACGCGGTGCATCGATCTAATCTTGCATAGTTGTACTCAACAGCTTGAGTTGCGTTAGAAGCCGTACGGTTATTATAGTTTGATACCAGTGACAATGAAACCAACTGATTTTGACTCAATTCATAATAAAAACGTGAAATTCTCGAATAAACGCGGTGCATCGATCTAATCCTTGCGTAGTTGTACTCAACAGCTTGAGTTGCGTTAGATTACCGTACGGTTATCATAGTTTTGATACCAGTAAACAAAGAACACCTTTGATATTGACTCAATTCATAATAAAACGTGAATTTCTCATAATCTACGCAGGTGGATCGATACGACCCTTGTATAGAGTTGTACTCAACAGCTCGAGTTGCATTAGATTACCGTACGTTTAATAATAATTCATAATAAAACGTGAATTTCTCATAATCTACGTGATGCATCGATCTAATCGTTGCATAGTTGTACTCAACAGCTTGAGTTGCGTTAGATTACCGTACGGTTATCATAGTTTTGATACCAGTAAACAAAGAACACCTTTGATATTGACTCAATTCATAATAAAACGTGAATTTCTCATAATCTACGTGGTGCATCGATCTAATCTTGCATAGTTGTACTCAACAGCTTGAGTTGCGTTAGATTACCGTACGGTTATTATAGTTTTTGATACCAGTAAACAAAGAACACCGTTGAAATTGACTCAACTCATAATAAAACGTGAAATTTCTCTGAATAAACGCGGTGCATCGATCTAATCCTTGCATAGTTGTACTCAACAGCTAGAGTTGCGTTAGATTACCGTACGGTTATCATAGTGTTTGATACCAGTAAACAAAGAACACCTTTGAAATTGACTCAACTCATAATAAAACGTGAATTTCTGAATAAACGCGGTGCATCGATCTAATCTTGCATAGTTGTACTCAACAGCTAGAGTTGCGTTAGATTACCGTACGTTTATTATAGTTTTGATACTAGTAAACAATGAACCTTTGATTTTGACTCAATTATAATTAAAACGTGAATTTCTCATAATCTACGTGGTGCATCGATCTAATCGTTGCATAGTTGTACTCAACAGCTTGAGTTGCGTTAGATTGCCGTACGGTTATCATAGTTTGATACCAGTAAACAAAGAACACCTTTGATATTGACTCAATTCATAATAAAACGTGAATTTCTCATAATCTACGTGGTGCATCGATCTAATCCTTGCATAGTTGTACTCAACAGCTAGAGTTGCGTTAGATTACCGTACGTTTATTATAGGTTCGATACTAGTAAACAATGAAAACCAACTGATTTTGACTCAATTCATAATAAAACGTGAAATTCTCAGAATAAACGCAGTGCATCGATCTAATCCTTGCGTAGTTGTACTCAACAGCTAGAGTTGCGTTAGATTGCCGTACGGTTATCATAGTGTTGATACCAGTAAACAAAGAACACCGTTGAAATTGACTCAACTCATAATAAAACGTGAATTTCTCATAATCTACGCAGGTGGATCGTTCTAATCCTTGCGTAGTTGTACTCAACAGCTAGAGTTGCGTTAGATTACCGTACGGTTATCATAGTTTTGATACCAGTAAACAAAGAACACCTTTGAAATTGACTCAACTCATAATAAAACGTGAAATTTCTCTGAATAAACGCGGTGCATCGATCTAATCCTTGCGTAGTTGTACTCAACAGCTTGAGTTGCGTTAGATTACCGTACGGTTATCATAGTTTTGATACCAGTAAACAAAGAACACCTTTGATATTGACTCAATTCATATAAAACGTGAATTTCTCATAATCTACGCGGTGCATCGATCTAATCCTTGCATAGTTGTACTCAACAGCTTGAGTTGCGTAGATTACCGTACGGTTATCATAGTTTTGATACCAGTAAACAATGAAAACCTTTGATATTGACTCAATTCATAATAAAACGTGAATTTCTCATAATACGTGGTGCATCGATCTAATCCTTGCATAGTTGTACTCAACAGCTTGAGTTGCGTTAGATTACCGTACGTTTATCATAGGTTTCGTACTAGTGAACAATGAAACCAACTGATTTTGACTCAATTCATAATAAAACGTGAAATTCTCAGAATAAACGCAGTGGATTTATCCTTGCGTAGTTGTACTCAACAGCTAGAGTTGCGTTAGATTACCGTACGGTTATCATAGTGTTTGATACCAGTAAACAAAGAACACCGTTGAAATTGACTCAACTCATAATAAAACGTGAATTCTCATAATCTACGCAGGGCATCGATCTATCCTTGCGTAGTTGTACTCAACAGCTGAGTTGCGTTAGATTACCGTACGGTTATCATAGTGTTGATACCAGTAAACAAAGAACACCCTTGAAATTGACTCAACTCATAATAAAACGTGAAATTTCTCTGAATAAACGCGGTGCATCGATCTAATCCTTGCGTAGTTGTACTCAACAGCTTGAGTTGCGTTAGATTACCGTACGGTTATCATAGTTTGATACCAGTAAACAAAGAACACCTTTGATATTGACTCAATTCATATATAAAACGTGAATTTCTCATAATCTACGCGGTGCATCGATCTAATCCTTGCATAGTTGTACTCAACAGCTAGAGTTGCGTTAGATTACCGTACGTTATCATAGTTTTGATACCAGTAAACAAAGAAAACCTTTGATATTGACTCAATTCATAATAAAACGTGAATTTCTCATAATCTACGTGGTGCATCGATCTAATCCTTGCATAGTTGTACTCAACAGCTCAGAGTTGCGTTAGATTACCGTTACGTTTATTATAGGTTTCGTACTAGTGAACAATGAAACCACCTGATTTGACTCAATTTATAATAAAACGTGAAATTTCTCTGAATAAACGCGGTGCATCGTTCTAATTTGCGTAGTTGTACTCAACAGCTAGAGTTGCGTTAGATTACCGTACGGTTATCATAGTTTTGATACCAGTAAACAAAGAACACCTTTGAAATTGACTCAACTCATAATAAAACGTGAAATTCTCTGAATAAACGCGGTGCATCGATCTAATCCTTGCATAGTTGTACTCAACAGCTAGAGTTGCGTTAGATTACCGTACGGTTATTATAGGTTTCGTACTAGTGAGCAATGAAAACTCACCGATTTTGACTCAAATTATATTATAAAACGTGAATTTCTCATAATCTACGTGGTGCATCGATCTAATCCTTGCATAGTTGTACTCAACAGCTAGAGTTGCGTTAGATTACCGTACGGTTATCATAGTTTTGATACCAGTAAACAATGAAAACCTTTGATATTGACTCAATTCATAATAAAACGTGAATTTCTCATAATCTACGTGTGCATCGATCTAATCCTTGCATAGTTGTACTCAACAGCTCGAGTTGCGTTAGATTACCGTGCGTTTATTATAGGTTTCGTACTAGTGAACAATGAAACCAACTGATTTTGACTCAATTCATAATAAAACGTGAATTTCTCAGAATAAACGCGGTGCATCGATCTAATCCTTGCATAGTTGTACTCAACAGCTAGAGTTGCGTTAGATTGCCGTACGGTTATCATAGTGTTGATACCAGTAAACAAAGAACACCTTTGAAATTGACTCAACTCATAATAAAACGTGAATTTCTCATAATCTACGCGGTGCATCGATCTAATCCTTGCATAGTTGTACTCAACAGCTAGAGTTGCGTTAGATTGCCGTACGGTTATCATAGGTTTGATACCAGTAAACAAAGAACACCTTTGAAATTGACTCAATTCATAATAAAACGTGAAATTCTCTGAATAACGCGGTGCATCGATCTAATCCTTGCGTAGTTGTACTCAACAGCTTGAGTTGCGTTAGATTACCGTACGGTTATTCATAGTTTTGATACCAGTAAACAAAGAACACCTTTGATATTGACTCAATTCATAATAAAACGTGAATTTCTCATAATCTACGCGGTGCATCGATCTAATCCTTGCATAGTTGTACTCAACAGCTAGAGTTGCGTTAGATTACCGTACGGTTATCATAGTTTTGATACCAGTAAACAAAGAAACCTTTGATATTGACTCAATTCATAATAAAACGTGAATTTCTCATAATCTACGTGGTGCATCGATCTAATCCTTGCATAGTTGTACTCAACAGCTAGAGTTGCGTTAGATTACCGTACGTTTATCATAGTTTCGTTACCAGTAAACAAAGAAACCACCTTGATATTGACTCAATTCATA
>NW_022279867.1:0-30298 GCF_009193385.2 Nasonia vitripennis
GTGAAATGCGTAAATACATAGAGCAGTCGTCATTCTCATTCACAAACAGATATCTTTGAAAACTAAAAATTTTCGCACAGATGATTATTGCAGCATCCCGTTATCCGGACCGAAAGCTGCAGTTCAGGTCTTGTGATATGCGTGAATAAATGGAGCAGACGTCATCTCTCATTCTCAAAACAGATATCTTTGAAAAATGAGATAATTTCTGCACAGATGATTATTCGCAGTATCCCTTTAATCTGGATCAATCTGCAGATAACGTCTTGTGATATGAGTAAATACATAGAGCAGTCGTCATTTCTATATCACAAACAGATATCTTTAACAAACTCGATTATATCTGCACAGATGAATATTTTCGGAATCTCTTGAATCCGGACCAAACCTACAGATTAAGTTATGTAATATGCGTAAATACACGGAGCAGTCGTCATTTCTCATTCACAAACAGATATCTTTAAAAACTAGATAATATCTGCACAGATGATTATTCGCAGCATCCCTTTAATCTGGACCAAATCTGCAGATCACTTCTTGTAATATGCGTGAATACATAGAGCAGTCATCATCTCTATCACAAACAGATATCTTTAATAACTAGATCATATCTGCACAGATGATTATTCGCAGCATCCCGTTAATCCGGACCAAGCTGCAGATCATGTCTTGTGATATGCGTGAATAAATGGAGCAGACGTCATCTTCATTCACAAACAGATATCTTCGAAAAATCAGATTATATCTGCACAGATAATTATTTTCGGCATCTCTTTAATCTGGACCAAATCTGAAGATCACTTCATGCAATATGCCTGAATACATAGAACAGTCGTAATCTCTCTATCACATATAGATTATCTTTAAAAAAACAAGATCATATCTGCACAGATGATTATTCGCAGCATCCCTTTCATCCAGACAAAAGCTGCAGATTAGGTCATGTAATATGCGTAATACATGGAGCACTCGTATTTCTCATTCACAAACAGATATCTTTAACAAACTAGATAATATCTGCACAGATGATTATTCGCAGCATCCCTTTAATCTGGACCAAATCTGCAGATCACTTCTTGTAATATGCGTGAATACATATAGAAGTTGTCATGTCTCATTCACAAACAGATATCTTTGAAAAATGAGATTATATCTGCACAGTTAATTATTTTCGGCATCTCTTTAATCTGGACAAAAATCTTAAGATCACTTCATGCAATATGCCTGAATACATAGAGCAGTCATCATTTCTCTATCACAAATAGATATCTTTAATAAACTAGATCATATCTGCACAGATGATTATTCGCAGTATCCCGTTAATCCGGGCCGTAGCTGCAGATCATGTCTTGTGATATGCGTGAATAAATGGAGCAGACGTAATCTCTCATTCACAAACAGATATCATTAAAATCAGATCATATCTGCACAGATAATTATTTTCGGCATCTCCTTAATCTGGACCAAATCTGAGGATCACTTCATGCAATATGCCTGAATACATAGAACAGTCGTAATCTCTCTATCACATATAGATATCTTTAAAAAACAAGATCATATCTGCACAGATGATTATTCGCAGCATCCCTTTCATCCAGACAAAAGCTGCAGATTAGGTCATGTAATATGCGTAAATACATGGAGCACTCGTAATTTCTCATTCACAAACAGATATCTTTAACAAACTAGATCATATCTGCACAGATGATTATTCGCAGCATCCCTTTAATCTGGACCAAAATCTGCAGATCACTTCTTGTAATATGCGTGAATACATATAGCAGTTGTCATGTCTCATTCACAAACAGATATCTTTGAAAAATGGGATTATATCTGCACAGTTAATTATTTTCGGCATCTCTTTAATCTGGACAAAATCTGAAGATCACTTCATGCAATATGCCTGAATACATAGAGCAGTCATCATTTCTCAATCACAAATAGATATCTTTAATAAACTAGGTCATATCTGCACAGATGATTATTCGCAGCATCCCTTTCATCCAGACAAAAGCTGCAAATTAGGTCATGTAATATGCGTAAATACATGGAGCACTCGTAATTTCTCATTCACAAACAGATATCTTTAACAAACTAGATCATATCTGCACAGATGATTATTCGCAGCATCCCTTTAATCTGGACCAAGTCTGCAGATCACTTCTTGTAATATGCGTGAATACATATAGCAGTTGTCATGTCTCATTAACAAACAGATATCTTTGAAAATGAGATTATATCTGCACAGTTAATTATTTTCGGCATCTCTTTAATCTGGACAAAAATCTGAAGATCACTTCATGCAATATGCCTGAATACATAGAGCAGTCATCATTTCTCTATCACAAATAGATATCTTTAATAAACTAGATCATATCTGCACAGATGATTATTCGCAGCATCCCGTTAATCCGGGCCGTAGCTGCAGATCATGTCTTGTGATATGCGTGAATAAATGGAGCAGACGTAATCTCTCATTCACAAACAGATATCTTTGAAAAATGAGATTATATCTGCACGGTTAATTATTTTCGGCATCTCTTTCATCTGGACCAAATCTGAAGATCACTTCATGCAATATGCCTGAATACATAGAACAGTCGTCATCTCTCTATCACATATAGATATCTTTAAAAAACAAGATCATACCTGCACAGATGATTATTCGCAGCATCCCTTTCATCCAGACAAAAGCTGCAGATTAGGTCATGTAATATGCGTAAATACATGGAGCACTCGTAATTTCTCATTCACAAACAGATATCTTTAACAAACTAGATCATATCTGCACAGATGATTATTCGCAGCATCCCTTTAATCTGGACCAAATCTGCAGATCACTTCTTGTAATATGCGTGAATACATATAGCAGTTGTCATGTCTCATTCACAAACAGATATCTTTGAAAAATGAGATTATATCTGCACAGTTAATTATTTTCGGCATCTCTTTAATCTGGACAAAAATCTTAAGATCACTTCATGCAATATGCCTGAATACATAGAGCAGTCATCATTTCTCTATCACAAATAGATATCTTTAATAAACTAGATCATATCTGCACAGATGATTATTCGCAGTATCCCGTTAATCCGGGCCGTAGCTGCAGATCATGTCTTGTGATATGCGTGAATAAATGGAGCAGACGTAATCTCTCATTCACAAACAGATATCATTAAAATCAGATCATATCCGCACAGATAATTATTTTCGGCATCTCCTTAATCTGGACCAAATCTGAGGATCACTTCATGCAATATGCCTGAATACATAGAACAGTCGTAATCTCTCTATCACATATAGATATCTTTCAAAAACAAGATCATATCTGCACAGATGATTATTCGCAGCATCCCTTTCATCCAGACAAAAGCTGCAGATTAGGTCATGTAATATGCGTAAATACATGGAGCACTCGTAATTTCTCATTCACAAACAGATATCTTTAACAAACTAGATCATATCTGCACAGATGATTATTCGCAGCATCCCTTTAATCTGGACCAAATCTGCAGATCACTTCTTGTAATATGCGTGAATACATATAGCAGTTGTCATGTCTCATTCACAAACAGATATCTTTGAAAAATGGGATTATATCTGCACAGTTAATTATTTTCGGCATCTCTTTAATCTGGACAAAAATCTGAAGATCACTTCATGCAATATGCCTGAATACATAGAGCAGTCATCATTTCTCAATCACAAATAGATATCTTTAATAAACTAGGTCATATCTGCACAGATGATTATTCGCAGCATCCCTTTCATCCAGACAAAAGCTGCAAATTAGGTCATGTAATATGCGTAAATACATGGAGCACTCGTAATTTCTCATTCACAAACAGATATCTTTAACAAACTAGATCATATCTGCACAGATGATTATTCGCAGCATCCCTTTAATCTGGACCAAGTCTGCAGATCACTTCTTGTAATATGCGTGAATACATATAGCAGTTGTCATGTCTCATTAACAAACAGATATCTTTGAAAAATGAGATTATATCTGCACAGTTAATTATTTTCGGCATCTCTTTAATCTGGACAAAAATCTGAAGATCACTTCATGCAATATGCCTGAATACATAGAGCAGTCATCATTTCTCTATCACAAATAGATATCTTTAATAAACTAGATCATATCTGCACAGATGATTATTCGCAGCATCCCGTTAATCCGGGCCGTAGCTGCAGATCATGTCTTGTGATATGCGTGAATAAATGGAGCAGACGTAATCTCTCATTCACAAACAGATATCTTTGAAAAATGAGATTATATCTGCACGGTTAATTATTTTCGGCATCTCTTTCATCTGGACCAAATCTGAAGATCACTTCATGCAATATGCCTGAATACATAGAACAGTCGTCATCTCTCTATCACATATAGATATCTTTAAAAAACAAGATCATACCTGCACAGATGATTATTCGCAGCATCCCTTTCATCCAGACAAAAGCTGCAGATTAGGTCATGTAATATGCGTAAATACATGGAGCACTCGTAATTTCTCATTCACAAACAGATATCTTTAACAAACTAGATCATATCTGCACAGATGATTATTCGCAGCATCCCTTTAATCTGGACCAAATCTGCAGATCACTTCTTGTAATATGCGTGAATACATATAGCAGTTGTCATGTCTCATTCACAAACAGATATCTTTGAAAAATGAGATTATATCTGCACAGTTAATTATTTTCGGCATCTCTTTAATCTGGACAAAAATCTTAAGATCACTTCATGCAATATGCCTGAATACATAGAGCAGTCATCATTTCTCTATCACAAATAGATATCTTTAATAAACTAGATCATATCTGCACAGATGATTATTCGCAGCATCCCGTTAATCCGGGCCGTAGCTGCAGATCATGTCTTGTGATATGCGTGAATAAATGGAGCAGATGTAATCTCTCATTCTCAAACAGATATCTTCGAAAAATCAGATTATATCTGCACAGATAATTATTTTCGGCATCTCTTTAATCTGGACCAAATCTGAAGATCACTTCATGCAATATGCCTGAATACATAGAGCAGTCATCATTTCTCTATCACAAATAGATATCTTTAATAAACTAGATCATATCTGCACAGATGATTATTCGCAGCATCTCTTTCATCCAGACAAAAGCTGCAGATTAGGTCATGTAATATGCGTAAATACATGGAGCACTCGTAATTTCTCATTCACAAACAGATATCTTTAACAAACTAGATAATATCTGCACAGATGATTATTCGCAGCATCCCTTTAATCTGGACCAAATCTGCAGATCACTTCTTGTAATATGCGTGAATACATATAGAAGTTGTCATGTCTCATTCACAAACAGATATCTTTGAAAAATGAGATTATATCTGCACAGTTAATTATTTTCGGCATCTCTTTAATCTGGACAAAAATCTTAAGATCTCTTCATGCAATATGCCTGAATACATCGAGCAGTCATCATTTCTCTATCACAAATAGATATCTTTAATAAACTAGATCATATCTGCACAGATGATTATTCGCAGTATCCCGTTAATCCGGGCCGTAGCTGCAGATCATGTCTTGTGATATGCGTGAATAAATGGAGCAGACGTAATCTCTCATTCACAAACAGATATCATTAAAATCAGATCATATCTGCACAGATAATTATTTTCGGCATCTCCTTAATCTGGACCAAATCTGAGGATCACTTCATGCAATATGCCTGAATACATAGAACAGTCGTAATCTCTCTATCACATATAGATATCTTTAAAAAACAAGATCATATCTGCACAGATGATTATTCGCAGCATCCCTTTCATCCAGACAAAAGCTGCAGATTAGGTCATGTAATATGCGTAAATACATGGAGCACTCGTAATTTCTCATTCACAAACAGATATCTTTAACAAACTAGATCATATCTGCACAGATGATTATTCGCAGCATCCCTTTAATCTGGACCAAGTCTGCAGATCACTTCTTGTAATATGCGTGAATACATATAGCAGTTGTCATGTCTCATTAACAAACAGATATCTTTGAAAAATGAGATTATATCTGCACAGTTAATTATTTTCGGCATCTCTTTAATCTGGACAAAAATCTGAAGATCACTTCATGCAATATGCCTGAATACATAGAGCAGTCATCATTTCTCTATCACAAATAGATATCTTTAATAAACTAGATCATATCTGCACAGATGATTATTCGCAGCATCCCGTTAATCCGGGCCGTAGCTGCAGATCATGTCTTGTGATATGCGTGAATAAATGGAGCAGACGTAATCTCTCATTCACAAACAGATATCTTTGAAAAATGAGATTATATCTGCACGGTTAATTATTTTCGGCATCTCTTTCATCTGGACCAAATCTGAAGATCACTTCATGCAATATGCCTGAATACATAGAACAGTCGTCATCTCTCTATCACATATAGATATCTTTAAAAAACAAGATCATACCTGCACAGATGATTATTCGCAGCATCCCTTTCATCCAGACAAAAGCTGCAGATTAGGTCATGTAATATGCGTAAATACATGGAGCACTCGTAATTTCTCATTCACAAACAGATATCTTTAACAAACTAGATCATATCTGCACAGATGATTATTCGCAGCATCCCTTTAATCTGGACCAAATCTGCAGATCACTTCTTGTAATATGCGTGAATACATATAGCAGTTGTCATGTCTCATTCACAAACAGATATCTTTGAAAAATGAGATTATATCTGCACAGTTAATTATTTTCGGCATCTCTTTAATCTGGACAAAAATCTTAAGATCACTTCATGCAATATGCCTGAATACATAGAGCAGTCATCATTTCTCTATCACAAATAGATATCTTTAATAAACTAGATCATATCTGCACAGATGATTATTCGCAGCATCCCGTTAATCCGGGCCGTAGCTGCAGATCATGTCTTGTGATATGCGTGAATAAATGGAGCAGATGTAATCTCTCATTCTCAAACAGATATCTTCGAAAAATCAGATTATATCTGCACAGATAATTATTTTCGGCATCTCTTTAATCTGGACCAAATCTGAAGATCACTTCATGCAATATGCCTGAATACATAGAGCAGTCATCATTTCTCTATCACAAATAGATATCTTTAATAAACTAGATCATATCTGCACAGATGATTATTCGCAGCATCTCTTTCATCCAGACAAAAGCTGCAGATTAGGTCATGTAATATGCGTAAATACATGGAGCACTCGTAATTTCTCATTCACAAACAGATATCTTTAACAAACTAGATAATATCTGCACAGATGATTATTCGCAGCATCCCTTTAATCTGGACCAAATCTGCAGATCACTTCTTGTAATATGCGTGAATACATATAGAAGTTGTCATGTCTCATTCACAAACAGATATCTTTGAAAAATGAGATTATATCTGCACAGTTAATTATTTTCGGCATCTCTTTAATCTGGACAAAAATCTTAAGATCACTTCATGCAATATGCCTGAATACATCGAGCAGTCATCATTTCTCTATCACAAATAGATATCTTTAATAAACTAGATCATATCTGCACAGATGATTATTCGCAGTATCCCGTTAATCCGGGCCGTAGCTGCAGATCATGTCTTGTGATATGCGTGAATAAATGGAGCAGACGTAATCTCTCATTCACAAACAGATATCATTAAAATCAGATCATATCTGCACAGATAATTATTTTCGGCATCTCCTTAATCTGGACCAAATCTGAGGATCACTTCATGCAATATGCCTGAATACATAGAACAGTCGTAATCTCTCTATCACATATAGATATCTTTAAAAAACAAGATCATATCTGCACAGATGATTATTCGCAGCATCCCTTTCATCCAGACAAAAGCTGCAGATTAGGTCATGTAATATGCGTAAATACATGGAGCACTCGTAATTTCTCATTCACAAACAGATATCTTTAACAAACTAGATCATATCTGCACAGATGATTATTCGCAGCATCCCTTTAATCTGGACCAAATCTGCAGATCACTTCTTGTAATATGCGTGAATACATATAGCAGTTGTCATGTCTCATTCACAAACAGATATCTTTGAAAAATGAGATTATATCTGCACAGTTAATTATTTTCGGCATCTCTTTAATCTGGACAAAAATCTTAAGATCACTTCATGCAATATGCCTGAATACATAGAGCAGTCATCATTTCTCTATCACAAATAGATATCTTTAATAAACTAGATCATATCTGCACAGATGATTATTCGCAGCATCCCGTTAATCCGGGCCGTAGCTGCAGATCATGTCTTGTGATATGCGTGAATAAATGGAGCAGACGTAATCTCTCATTCTCAAACAGATATCTTCGAAAAATCAGATTATATCTGCACAGATAATTATTTTCGGCATCTCTTTAATCTGGACCAAATCTGAAGATCACTTCATGCAATATGCCTGAATACATAGAGCAGTCATCATTTCTCTATCACAAATAGATATCTTTAATAAACCAGATCATTTCTGCACAGACGATTATTTGCAGCAGCCCTTTAATCTGTACTAAATCTACAGATCACGATTTGTGATCAACGTAAATACATAGAGCAGTCGTCATTACTTATTCACAAACAGATATCTTTGAAAAACTAAATAATTTTCGCACAGATGATTATTCGCAGCATCCCGTTAATCCGGACCGAAGCTGCAGTTCAGGTCTTGTGATATGCGTGAATAAATGGAGCAGACGTCATCTCTCATTCATAAACAGATATCTTTGAAAAATGAGATAATTTCTGCACAGATGATTATTCGCAGTATCCCTTTAATCTGGATCAATCTGCAGATAACGTCTTGTGAAATGCGTAAATACATAGAGCTGTCGTCATTTCTCATTCACAAACAGATATCTTTGAAAAACTAAATAATTTTCGCACAGATGATTATTCGCAGCATCCCGTTAATCCGGACCGAAGCTGCAGTTCAGGTCTTGTGATATGCGTGAATAAATGGAGCAGACGTAATCTCTCATTCTCAAACAGATATCTTCGAAAAATCAGATTATATCTGCACAGATAATTATTCGCAGTATCCCTTTAATCTGGATCAATCTGCAGATAACGTCTTGTGATATGAGTAAATACATAGAGCAGTCGTCATTTCTATATCACAAACAGATATCTTTAACAAACTCGATTATATCTGCACAGATGAATATTTTCGGAATCTCTTGAATCCGGACCAAACCTACAGATTAAGTTATGTAATATGCGTAAATACACGGAACAGTCGTCATTTCTCATTCACAAACAGATATCTTTAACAAACTAGATAATATCTGCACAGATGATTATTCGCAGCATCCCTTTAATCTGGACCAAATCTGCAGATCACTTCTTGTAATATGCGTGAATACATAGAGCAGTCATCATTTCTCTATCACAAATAGATATCTTTAATAAACTAGATCATATCTGCACAGATGATTATTCGCAGCATCCCGTTAATCCGGGCCGTAGCTGCAGATCATGTCTTGTGATATGCGTGAATAAATGGAGCAGACGTAATCTCTCATTCTCAAACAGATATCTTCGAAAAATCAGATTATATCTGCACAGATAATTATTTTCGGCATCTCTTTAATCTGGACCAAATCTGAAGATCACTTCATGCAATATGCCTGAATACATAGAACAGTCGTAATCTCTCTATCACATATAGATATCTTTAAAAAACAAGATCATATCTGCACAGATGATTATTCGCAGCATCCCTTTCATCCAGACAAAAGCTGCAGATTAGGTCATGTAATATGCGTAAATACATGGAGCACTCGTAATTTCTCATTCACAAACAGATATCTTTAACAAACTAGATAATATCTGCACAGATGATTATTCGCAGCATCCCTTTAATCTGGACCAAATCTGCAGATCACTTCTTGTAATATGCGTGAATACATATAGAAGTTGTCATGTCTCATTCACAAACAGATATCTTTGAAAAATGAGATTATATCTGCACAGTTAATTATTTTCGGCATCTCTTTAATCTGGACAAAAATCTTAAGATCACTTCATGCAATATGCCTGAATACATAGAGCAGTCATCATTTCTCTATCACAAATAGATATCTTTAATAAACTAGATCATATCTGCACAGATGATTATTCGCAGTATCCCGTTAATCCGGGCCGTAGCTGCAGATCATGTCTTGTGATATGCGTGAATAAATGGAGCAGACGTAATCTCTCATTCACAAACAGATATCATTAAAATCAGATCATATCTGCACAGATAATTATTTTCGGCATCTCCTTAATCTGGACCAAATCTGAGGATCACTTCATGCAATATGCCTGAATACATAGAACAGTCGTAATCTCTCTATCACATATAGATATCTTTAAAAAACAAGATCATATCTGCACAGATGATTATTCGCAGCATCCCTTTCATCCAGACAAAAGCTGCAGATTAGGTCATGTAATATGCGTAAATACATGGAGCACTCGTAATTTCTCATTCACAAACAGATATCTTTAACAAACTAGATAATATCTGCACAGATGATTATTCGCAGCATCCCTTTAATCTGGACCAAATCTGCAGATCACTTCTTGTAATATGCGTGAATACATATAGAAGTTGTCATGTCTCATTCACAAACAGATATCTTTGAAAAATGAGATTATATCTGCACAGTTAATTATTTTCGGCATCTCTTTAATCTGGACAAAAATCTTAAGATCACTTCATGCAATATGCCTGAATACATAGAGCAGTCATCATTTCTCTATCACAAATAGATATCTTTAATAAACTAGATCATATCTGCACAGATGATTATTCGCAGTATCCCGTTAATCCGGGCCGTAGCTGCAGATCATGTCTTGTGATATGCGTGAATAAATGGAGCAGACGTAATCTCTCATTCACAAACAGATATCATTAAAATCAGATCATATCTGCACAGATAATTATTTTCGGCATCTCCTTAATCTGGACCAAATCTGAGGATCACTTCATGCAATATGCCTGAATAC
Organism: Nasonia vitripennis; assembly: GCF_009193385.2. Lineage (NCBI taxonomy): Eukaryota > Metazoa > Arthropoda > Insecta > Hymenoptera > Pteromalidae > Nasonia > Nasonia vitripennis. The sequence goes on from NW_022279867.1 coordinate 11,023, forward strand.
ATAGAACAGTCGTAATCTCTCTATCACATATAGATATCTTTAAAAAACAAGATCATATCTGCACAGATGATTATTCGCAGCATCCCTTTCATCCAGACAAAAGCTGCAGATTAGGTCATGTAATATGCGTAAATACATGGAGCACTCGTAATTTCTCATTCACAAACAGATATCTTTAACAAACTAGATCATATCTGCACAGATGATTATTCGCAGCATCCCTTTAATCTGGACCAAATCTGCAGATCACTTCTTGTAATATGCGTGAATACATATAGCAGTTGTCATGTCTCATTCACAAACAGATATCTTTGAAAAATGGGATTATATCTGCACAGTTAATTATTTTCGGCATCTCTTTAATCTGGACAAAAATCTGAAGATCACTTCATGCAATATGCCTGAATACATAGAGCAGTCATCATTTCTCAATCACAAATAGATATCTTTAATAAACTAGGTCATATCTGCACAGATGATTATTCGCAGCATCCCTTTCATCCAGACAAAAGCTGCAAATTAGGTCATGTAATATGCGTAAATACATGGAGCACTCGTAATTTCTCATTCACAAACAGATATCTTTAACAAACTAGATCATATCTGCACAGATGATTATTCGCAGCATCCCTTTAATCTGGACCAAGTCTGCAGATCACTTCTTGTAATATGCGTGAATACATATAGCAGTTGTCATGTCTCATTAACAAACAGATATCTTTGAAAAATGAGATTATATCTGCACAGTTAATTATTTTCGGCATCTCTTTAATCTGGACAAAAATCTGAAGATCACTTCATGCAATATGCCTGAATACATAGAGCAGTCATCATTTCTCTATCACAAATAGATATCTTTAATAAACTAGATCATATCTGCACAGATGATTATTCGCAGCATCCCGTTAATCCGGGCCGTAGCTGCAGATCATGTCTTGTGATATGCGTGAATAAATGGAGCAGACGTAATCTCTCATTCACAAACAGATATCTTTGAAAAATGAGATTATATCTGCACGGTTAATTATTTTCGGCATCTCTTTCATCTGGACCAAATCTGAAGATCACTTCATGCAATATGCCTGAATACATAGAACAGTCGTCATCTCTCTATCACATATAGATATCTTTAAAAAACAAGATCATACCTGCACAGATGATTATTCGCAGCATCCCTTTCATCCAGACAAAAGCTGCAGATTAGGTCATGTAATATGCATAAATACATGGAGCACTCGTAATTTCTCATTCACAAACAGATATCTTTAACAAACTAGATCATATCTGCACAGATGATTATTCGCAGCATCCCTTTAATCTGGACCAAATCTGCAGATCACTTCTTGTAATACGCGTGAATACATATAGCAGTTGTCATGTCTCATTCACAAACAGATATCTTTGAAAAATGAGATTATATCTGCACAGTTAATTATTTTCGGCATCTCTTTAATCTGGACAAAAATCTTAAGATCACTTCATGCAATATGCCTGAATACATAGAGCAGTCATCATTTCTCTATCACAAATAGATATCTTTAATAAACTAGATCATATCTGCACAGATGATTATTCGCAGCATCCCGTTAATCCGGGCCGTAGCTGCAGATCATGTCTTGTGATATGCGTGAATAAATGGAGCAGATGTAATCTCTCATTCTCAAACAGATATCTTCGAAAAATCAGATTATATCTGCACAGATAATTATTTTCGGCATCTCTTTAATCTGGACCAAATCTGAAGATCACTTCATGCAATATGCCTGAATACATAGAGCAGTCATCATTTCTCTATCACAAATAGATATCTTTAATAAACTAGATCATATCTGCACAGATGATTATTCGCAGCATCCCGTTAATCCGGGCCGTAGCTGCAGATCATGTCTTGTGATATGCGTGAATACATGGAGCATACGTCATCTCCCATGCGCAAACAGATATCTTTAAAAAACAAGATCATACCTGGACAGATGATTATTCGCAGCATCCCTTTCATCCAGACAAAAGCTGCAGATTAGGTCATGTAATATGCGTAAATACATGGAGCACTCGTAATTTCTCATTCACAAACAGATATCTTTAACAAACTAGATCATATCTGCACAGATGATTATTCGCAGCATCCCTTTAATCTGGACCAAATCTGCAGATCACTTCTTGTAATATGCGTGAATACATATAGCAGTTGTCATGTCTCATTCACAAACAGATATCTTTGAAAAATGAGATTATATCTGCACAGTTAATTATTTTCGGCATCTCTTTAATCTGGACAAAAATCTTAAGATCACTTCATGCAATATGCCTGAATACATAGAGCAGTCATCATTTCTCTATCACAAATAGATATCTTTAATAAACTAGATCATATCTGCACAGATGATTATTCGCAGCATCCCGTTAATCCGGGCCGTAGCTGCAGATCATGTCTTGTGATATGCGTGAATAAATGGAGCAGACGTAATCGCTCATTCTCAAACAGATATCTTCGAAAAATCAGATTATATCTGCACAGATAATTATTTTCGGCATCTCTTTAATCTGGACCAAATCTGAAGATCACTTCATGCAATATGCCTGAATACATAGAGCAGTCATCATTTCTCTATCACAAATAGATATCTTTAATAAACTAGATCATATCTGCACAGATGATTATTCGCAGCATCCCGTTAATCCGGGCCGTAGCTGCAGATCATGTCTTGTGATATGCGTGAATACATGGAGCATACGTCATCTCCCATGCGCAAACAGATATCTTTAACAAACTAGATCATATCTGCACGGATGATTATTCGCAGCATACCTCTCATTTGGATCAAATCTGCACATCATGTCATGTGATAAGCGTGAATAAATGGAGCAGACGTCATCTCTCATTCATAAACAGATATCTTTGAAAAATGAGATAATTTCTGCACAGATGATTATTCGCAGTATCCCTTTAATCTGGACCAAATCTGCAGATTACGTCTTGTGATATGCGTGAATACATGGAGCACTCGTAATTTCTCATTCACAAACAGATATCTTTAAAATCAGATCATATCTGCACAGATGATTCTTTTCGGAATCTCTTAAATCCGGACCAAATCTACAGATTACATTATGTAATATTCGTAAATACATGGAGCAGTCGTCATTTCTCATTCACAAACAGATATCTTTGAAAAACTAAATAATTTTCGCACAGATGATTATTCGCAGCATCCCGTTAATCCGGACCGAAGCTGCAGTTCAGGTCTTGTGATATGCGTGAATAAATGGAGCAGACGTCATCTCTCATTCATAAACAGATATCTTTGAAAAATGAGATAATTTCTGCACAGATGATTATTCGCAGTATCCCTTTAATCTGGATCAATCTGCAGATAACGTCTTGTGAAATGCGTAAATACATAGAGCTGTCGTTATTTCTCATTCACAAACAGATATCTTTGAAAAACTAAATAATTTTCGCACAGATGATTATTCGCAGCATCCCGTTAATCCGGACCGAAGCTGCAGTTCAGGTCTTGTGATATGCGTGAATAAATGGAGCAGACGTCATCTCTCATTCATAAACAGATATCTTTGAAAAATGAGATAATTTCTGCACAGATGATTATTCGCAGTATCCCTTTAATCTGGATCAATCTGCAGATAACGTCTTGTGATATGAGTAAATACATCGAGCAGTCGTCATTTCTATATCACAAACAGATATCTTTAACAAACTCGATTATATCTGCACAGATGAATATTTTCGGAATCTCTTGAATCCGGACCAAACCTACAGATTAAGTTATGTAATATGCGTAAATACACGGAGCAGTCGTCATTTCTCATTCACAAACAGATATCTTTGAAAAATGAGATAATTTCTGCACAGATGATTATGCGTAGCATCCTTTTTATCCAGACTAATTCTACCGATTACGTTTTGTGATATGCGTGAATACATGGATGATTATTCGCAGCATCCCGTTAATCCGTGCCGAAGCTGCAGATCATGTCTTGTGATATGCGTGAATAAATGGAGCAGACGTAATCTCTCATTCTCAAACAGATATCTTCGAAAAATCAGATTATATCTGCACAGATAATTATTTTCGGCATCTCTTTAATCTGGACCAAATCTGAAGATCACTTCATGCAATATGCCTGAATACCTAGAACAGTCGTCATCTCTCTATCACATATAGATATCTTTAAAAAACAAGATCATATCTGCACAGATGATTATTCGCAGCATCTCTTTCATCCAGACAAAAGCTGCAGATTAGGTCATGTAATGTGCGTAAATACATGGAGCACTCATAATTTCTCATTCACAAACAGATATCTTTAACAAACTAGATAATATCTGCACAGATGATTATTCGCAGCATCCCTTTAATCTGGACCAAATCTGCAGATCACTTCTTGTAATATGCGTGAATACATATAGAAGTTGTCATGTCTCATTCACAAACAGATATCTTTGAAAAATGAGATTATATCTGCACAGTTAATTATTTTCGGCATCTCTTTAATCTGGACAAAAATCTTAAGATCACTTCATGCAATATGCCTGAATACATAGAGCAGTCATCATTTCTCTATCACAAATAGATATCTTTAATAAACTAGATCATATCTGCACAGATGATTATTCGCAGCATCCCGTTAATCCGGGCCGTAGCTGCAGATCATGTCTTGTGATATGCGTGAATAAATGGAGCAGACGTAATCTCTCATTCTCAAACAGATATCTTCGAAAAATCAGATTATATCTGCACAGATAATTATTTTCGGCATCTCTTTAATCTGGACCAAATCTGAAGATCACTTCATGCAATATGCCTGAATACATAGAACAGTCGTCATCTCTCTATCACATATAGATATCTTTAAAAAACAAGATCATATCTGCACAGATGATTATTCGCAGCATCTCTTTCATCCAGACAAAAGCTGCAGATTAGGTCATGTAATATGCGTAAATACATGGAGCACTCATAATTTCTCATTCACAAACAGATATCTTTAACAAACTAGATAATATCTGCACAGATGATTATTCGCAGCATCCCTTTAATCTGGACCAAATCTGCAGATCACTTCTTGTAATATGCGTGAATACATATAGAAGTTGTCATGTCTCATTCACAAACAGATATCTTTGAAAAACTAAATAATTTTCGCACAGATGATTATTCGCAGCATCCCGTTAATCCCGACCGCAGCTGCAGTTCACGTCTTGTGATATGCGTGAATAAATGGAGCAGACGTCATCTCTCATTCATAAACAGATATCTTTGAAAAATGAGATAATTTCTGCACAGATGATTATTCGCAGTATCCCTTTAATCTGGACCAAATCTGCAGATTACGTCTTGTGATATGCGTGAATACATAGAGCAGTCGTCATTTCTATATCACAAACAGATATCTTTAACAAACAAGATCATACCTGCACAGATGATTATTCGCAGCATCCCTTTCATCCAGACAAAAGCTGCAGATTAGGTCATGTAATATGCGTAAATACATGGAGCACTCGTAATTTCTCATTCACAAACAGATATCTTTAACAAACTAGATAATATCTGCACAGATGATTATTCGCAGCATCCCTTTAATCTGGACCAAATCTGCAGATCACTTCTTGTAATATGCGTGAATACATATAGAAGTTGTCATGTCTCATTCACAAACAGATATCTTTGAAAAACTAAATAATTTTCGCACAGATGATTATTCGCAGCATCCCGTTAATCCCGACCGCAGCTGCAGTTCACGTCTTGTGATATGCGTGAATAAATGGAGCAGACGTCATCTCTCATTCATAAACAGATATCTTTGAAAAATGAGATAATTTCTGCACAGATGATTATTCGCAGTATTCCTTTAATCTGGACCAAATCTGCAGATTACGTCTTGTGATATGCGTGAATACATAGAGCAGTCGTCATTTCTATATCACAAACAGATATCTTTAACAAACAAGATCATACCTGCACAGATGATTATTCGCAGCATCCCTTTCATCCAGACAAAAGCTGCAGATTAGGTCATGTAATATGCGTAAATACATGGAGCACTCGTAATTTCTCATTCACAAACAGATATCTTTAAAATCAGATCATATCTGCACAGATGATTCTTTTCGGAATCTCTTAAATCCGGACCAAATCTACAGATTACATTATGTAATATTCGTAAATACATGGAGCAGTCGTCATTTCTCATTCACAAACAGATATCTTTGAAAAATGAGATAATTTCTACACAGATGATTATGCGTAGCAATATTTTTATCGATACCAAATCTACCGATTACGTCTTGTGATATGCGTGAATACATGGAGCAGTCGTAATTTCTTATTCACAAACAGATATCTTTGAAAAACTAAATAATTTTCGCACAGATGATTATTCGCAGCATCCCGTTAATCCGGACCGAAGCTGCAGTTCAGGTCTTGTGATATGCGTGAATAAATGGAGCAGACGTCATCTCTCATTCATAAACAGATATCTTTGAAAAATGAGATAATTTCTGCACAGATGATTATTCGCAGTATCCCTTTAATCTGGATCAATCTGCAGATAACGTCTTGTGAAATGCGTAAATACATAGAGCTGTCGTCATTTCTCATTCACAAACAGATATCTTTGAAAAACTAAATAATTTTCGCACAGATGATTATTCGCAGCATCCCGTTAATCCGGACCGAAGCTGCAGTTCAGGTCTTGTGATATGCGTGAATAAATGGAGCAGACGTCATCTCTCATTCATAAACAGATATCTTTGAAAAATGAGATAATTTCTGCACAGATGATTATGCGTAGCATCCTTTTTATCCAGACTAATTCTACCGATTACGTCTTGTGATATGCGTGAATACATGGATGATTATTCGCAGCATCCCGTTAATCCGGGCCGAAGCTGCAGATCATGTCTTGTGATATGCGTGAATAAATGGAGCAGACGTAATCTCTCATTCTCAAACAGATATCTTCGAAAAATCAGATTATATCTGCACAGATAATTATTTTCGGCATCTCTTTAATCTGGACCAAATCTGAAGATCACTTCATGCAATATGCCTGAATACATAGAACAGTCGTCATCTCTCTATCACATATAGATATCTTTAAAAAACAAGATCATATCTGCACAGATGATTATTCGCAGCATCCCTTTCATCCAGACAAAAGCTACAGATTAGGTCATGTAATATGCGTAAATACATGGAGCACTCGTAATTTCTCATTCACAAACAGATATCTTTAACAAACTAGATCATATCTGCACAGATGATTATTCGCAGTATCCCGTTAATCCGGGCCGTAGCTGCAGATCATGTCTTGTGATATGCGTGAATAAAAGGAGCAGACGTAATCTCTCATTCACAAACAGATATCTTTAAAATCAGATCATATCTGCACAGATAATTATTTTCGGCATCTCCTTAATCTGGACCAAATCTGAGGATCACTTCATGCAATATGCCTGAATACATAGAACAGTCGTAATCTCTCTATCACATATAGATATCTTTAAAAAACAAGATCATATCTGCACAGATGATTATTCGCAGCATCCCTTTCATCCAGACAAAAGCTACAGATTAGGTCATGTAATATGCGTAAATACATGGAGCACTCGTAATTTCTCATTCACAAACAGATATCTTTAACAAACTAGATCATATCTGCACAGATGATTATTCGCAGCATCCCTTTAATCTGGACCAAATCTGCAGATCACTTCTTGTAATATGCGTAAATACATATAGCAGTTGTCATGTCTCATTCACAAACAGATATCTTTGAAAAATGAGATTATATCTGCACAGTTAATTATTTTCGGCATCTCTTTAATCTGGACAAAAATCTGAAGATCACTTCATGCAATATGCCTGAATACATAGAGCAGTCATCATTTCTCTATCACAAATAGATATCTTTAATAAACTAGATCATATCTGCACAGATGATTATTCGCAGCATCCCTTTCATCCAGACAAAAGCTGCAAATTAGGTCATGTAATATGCGTAAATACATGGAGCACTCGTAATTTCTCATTCACAAACAGATATCTTTAACAAACTAGATCATATCTGCACAGATGATTATTCGCAGCATCCCTTTAATCTGGACCAAGTCTGCAGATCACTTCTTGTAATATGCGTGAATACATATAGCAGTTGTCATGTCTCATTAACAAACAGATATCTTTGAAAAATGAGATTATATCTGCACAGTTAATTATTTTCGGCATCTCTTTAATCTGGACAAAAATCTGAAGATCACTTCATGCAATATGCCTGAATACATAGAGCAGTCATCATTTCTCTATCACAAATAGATATCTTTAATAAACTAGATCATATCTGCACAGATGATTATTCGCAGCATCCCGTTAATCCGGGCCGTAGCTGCAGATCATGTCTTGTGATATGCGTGAATAAATGGAGCAGACGTAATCTCTCATTCACAAACAGATATCTTTGAAAAATGAGATTATATCTGCACGGTTAATTATTTTCGGCATCTCTTTCATCTGGACCAAATCTGAAGATCACTTCATGCAATATGCCTGAATACATGGAACAGTCGTCATCTCTCTATCACATATAGATATCTTTAAAAAACAAGATCATACCTGCACAGATGATTATTCGCAGCATCCCTTTCATCCAGACAAAAGCTGCAGATTAGGTCATGTAATATGCGTAAATACATGGAGCACTCGTAATTTCTCATTCACAAACAGATATCTTTAACAAACTAGATCATATCTGCACAGATGATTATTCGCAGCAACCCTTTCATCTGGGCCAAATCTGCATATTACGTCTTGTGATATGCGTGAATACATAGAGCAGTCATCATTTCTCTATCACAAATAGATATCTTTAATAAACTAGATCATATCTGCACAGATGATTATTCGCAGCATCCCGTTAATCCGGGCCGTAGCTGCAGATCATGTCTTGTGATATGCGTGAATACATGGAGCATACGTCATCTCCCATGCGCAAACATATATCTTTAACAAACTAGATCATATCTGCACGGATGATTATTCGCAGCATACCTCTCATTTGGATCAAATCTGCACATCATGTCATGTGATAAGCGTGAATATATATAGCAGTTGTCATCTCTCAAGCACAAACAGAAATCTTTAACAAACTAGATCATATCTGCACAGATGATTATTCGCAGCAACCCTTTCATCTGGGCCAAATCTGCATATTACGTCTTGTGATATGCGTGAATACATAGAGCAGTCGTCATTTCTCATTCACAAACAGATATCTTTGAAAAACCAGATCATTTCTGCACAGACGATTATTTGCAGCAGCCCTTTAATCTGTACTAAATCTACAGATCACGATTTGTGATCAACGTAAATACATAGAGCAGTCGTCATTACTTATTCACAAACAGATATCTTTGAAAAACTAAATAATTTTCGCACAGATGATTATTCGCAGCATCCCGTTAATCCCGACCGCAGCTGCAGTTCACGTCTTGTGATATGCGTGAATAAATGGAGCAGACGTCATCTCTCATTCATAAACAGATATCTTTGAAAAATGAGATAATTTCTGCACAGATGATTATTCGCAGTATCCCTTTAATCTGGACCAAATCTGCAGATTACGTCTTGTGATATGCGTGAATACATAGAGCAGTCGTCATTTCTATATCACAAACAGATATCTTTAACAAACAAGATCATACCTGCACAGATGATTATTCGCAGCATCCCTTTCATCCAGACAAAAGCTGCAGATTAGGTCATGTAATATGCGTAAATACATGGAGCACTCGTAATCTCTCATTCATAAACAGATATCTTTGAAAAATGAGATAATTTCTGCACAGATGATTATTCGCAGTATCCCGTTAATCCGGACCGAAGCTGCAGTTCAGGTCTTGTGATATGCGTGAATAAATGGAGCAGACGTCATCTCTCATTCATAAACAGATATCTTTGAAAAATGAGATAATTTCTGCACAGATGATTATTCGCAGTATCCCTTTAATCTGGATCAATCTGCAGATAACGTCTTGTGATATGAGTAAATACATAGAGCAGTCGTCATTTCTATATCACAAACAGATATCTTTAACAAACTCGATTATATCTGCACAGATGAATATTTTCGGAATCTCTTGAATCCGGACCAAACCTACAGATTAAGTTATGTAATATGCGTAAATACATGGAGCACTCGTAATTTCTCATTCACAAACAGATATCTTTAAAATCAGATCATATCTGCACAGATGATTCTTTTCGGAATCTCTTAAATCCGGACCAAATCTACAGATTACATTATGTAATATTCGTAAATACATGGAGCAGTCGTCATTTCTCATTCACAAACAGATATCTTTGAAAAATGAGATAATTTCTACACAGATGATTATGCGTAGCAATATTTTTATCGATACCAAATCTACCGATTACGTCTTGTGATATGCGTGAATACATGGAGCAGTCGTCATTTCTTATTCACAAACAGATATCTTTGAAAAACTAAATAATTTTCGCACAGATGATTATTCGCAGCATCCCGTTAATCCGGACCGAAGCTGCAGTTCAGGTCTTGTGATATGCGTGAATAAATGGAGCAGACGTCATCTCTCATTCATAAACAGATATCTTTGAAAAATGAGATAATTTCTGCACAGATGATTATTCGCAGTATCCCTTTAATCTGGATCAATCTGCAGATAACGTCTTGTGAAATGCGTAAATACATAGAGCTATCGTCATTTCTCATTCACAAACAGATATCTTTGAAAAACTAAATAATTTTCGCACAGATGATTATTCGCAGCATCCCGTTAATCCGGACCGAAGCTGCAGTTCAGGTCTTGTGATATGCGTGAATAAATGGAGCAGACGTCATCTCTCATTCATAAACAGATATCTTTGAAAAATGAGATAATTTCTGCACAGATGATTATTCGCAGTATCCCTTTAATCTGGATCAATCTGCAGATAACGTCTTGTGATATGAGTAAATACATAGAGCAGTCGTCATTTCTATATCACAAACAGATATCTTTAACAAACTCGATTATATCTGCACAGATGAATATTTTCGGAATCTCTTGAATCCGGACCAAACCTACAGATTAAGTTATGTAATATGCGTAAATACACGGAGCAGTCGTCATTTCTCATTCACAAACAGATATCTTTGAAAAATGAGATAATTTCTGCACAGATGATTATGCGTAGCATCCTTTTTATCCAGACTAATTCTACCGATTACGTCTTGTGATATGCGTGAATACATGGATGATTATTCGCAGCATCCCGTTAATCCGGGCCGAAGCTGCAGATCATGTCTTGTGATATGCGTGAATAAATAGAGCAGACGTAATCTCTCATTCTCAAACAGATATCTTCGAAAAATCAGATTATATCTGCACAGATAATTATTTTCGGCATCTCTTTAATCTGGACCAAATCTGAAGATCACTTCATGCAATATGCCTGAATACATAGAACAGTCGTCATCTCTCTATCACATATAGATATATTTAAAAAACAAGATCATATCTGCACAGATGATTATTCGCAGCATCTCTTTCATCCAGACAAAAGCTGCAGATTAGGTCATGTAATATGCGTGAATACATATAGCAGTTGTCATGTCTCATTCACAAACAGATATCTTTAACAAACTAGATCATATCTGCACAGATGATTATTCGCAGCATCCCTTTAATCTGGACCAAATCTGCAGATCACTTCTTGTAATATGCGTGAATACATATAGCAGTTGTCATGTCTCATTCACAAACAGATATCTTTGAAAAATGAGATTATATCTGCACGGTTAATTATTTTCGGTATCTCTTTCATCTGGACCAAATCTGAAGATCACTTCATGCAATATGCCTGAATACATAGAACAGTCGTCATTTCTCTATCACAAATAGATATCTTTAATAAACTAGATCATATCTGCACAGATGATTATTCGCAGCATCCCGTTAATCCGGGCCGTAGCTGCAGATCATGTCTTGTGATATGCTTGAATACATGGAGCATACGTCATCTCCCATGCGCAAACAGATATCTTTAACAAACTAGATCATATCTGCACGGATGATTATTCGCAGCATACCTCTCATTTGGATCAAATCTGCACATCATGTCATGTGATAAGCGTGAATATATATAGCAGTTGTCATCTCTCAAGCACAAACAGAAATCTTTAACAAACTAGATCATATCTGCACAGATGATTATTCGCAGCAACCCTTTCATCTGGGCCAAATCTGCATATTACGTCTTGTGATATGCGTGAATACATAGAGCAGTCGTCATTTCTCATTCACAAACAGATATCTTTGAAAAACCAGATCATTTCTGCACAGACGATTATTTGCAGCAGCCCTTTAATCTGTACTAAATCTGCAGATCACGATTTGTGATCAACGTAAATACATAGAGCAGTCGTCATTACTTATTCACAAACAGATATCTTTGAAAAACTAAATAATTTTCGCACAGATGATTATTCGCAGCATCCCGTTAATCCCGACCGCAGCTGCAGTTCACGTCTTGTGATATGCGTGAATAAATGGAGCAGACGTCATCTCTCATTCATAAACAGATATCTTTGAAAAATGAGATAATTTCTGCACAGATGATTATTCGCAGTATCCCTTTAATCTGGACCAAATCTGCAGATTACGTCTTGTGATATGCGTGAATACATAGAGCAGTCGTCATTTCTATATCACAAACAGATATCTTTAACAAACTCGATTATATCTGCACAGATGATTATTTTCGGAATCTCTTGAATCCGGACCAAACCTACAGATTAAGTTATGTAATATGCGTAAATACACGGAGCAGTCGTCATTTCTCATTCACAAACAGATATCTTTGAAAAACTAAATAATTTTCGCACAGATGATTATTCGCAGCATCCCGTTAATCCGGACCGAAGCTGCAGCTCAGGTCTTGTGATATGCGTGAATAAATGGAGCAGACGTCATCTCTCATTCATAAACAGATATCTTTGAAAAATGAGATAATTTCTGCACAGATGATTATTCGCAGTATCCCTTTAGTCTGGATCAATCTGCAGATAACGTCTTGTGATATGAGTAAATACATAGAGCAGTCGTCATTTCTATATCACAAACAGATATCTTTAACAAACTCGATTATATCTGCACAGATGAATATTTTCGGAATCACTTGAATCCGGACCAAACCTACAGATTAAGTTATGTAATATGCGTAAATACACGGAGCAGTCGTCATTTCTCATTCACAAACAGATATCTTTAACAAACTAGATCATATCTGCACAGATGATTATTCGCAGCATCCCTTTAATCTGGACCAAATCTGCAGATCACTTCTTGTAATATGCGTGAATACATATAGCAGTTGTCATGTCTCATTCACAAACAGATATCTTTGAAAAATGAGATTATATCTGCACGGTTAATTATTTTCGGTATCTCTTTCATCTGGACCAAATCTGAAGATCACTTCATGCAATATGCCTGAATACATAGAACAGTCGTCATTTCTCTATCACAAATAGATATCTTTAATAAACTAGATCATATCTGCACAGATGATTATTCGCAGCATCCCGTTAATCCGGGCCGAAGCTGCAGATCATGTCTTGTGATATGCGTGAATAAATGGAGCAGACGTAATCTCTCATTCACAAACAGATATCTTTAAAATCAGATCATATCTGCACAGATGATTCTTTTCGGAATCTCTTAAATCCGGACCAAATCTACAGATTACATTATGTAATATTCGTAAATACATGGAGCAGTCGTCATTTCTCATTCACAAACAGATATCTTTGAAAAATGAGATAATTTCTGCACAGATGATTATGCGTAGCAATCTTTTTATCCAGACTAAATCTACCGATTACGTCTTGTGATATGCGTGAATACATGGAGCAGTCGTCATTTGTCATTCACAAACAGATATCTTTGAAAAATGAGATAATTTCTGCACAGATGATTATGCGTAGCATCCTTTTTGTCCGGACCAAATCTGCAGATTACGACTCGTGAAATGCGTAAATACATAGAGCTGTCGTCATTTCTCATTCACAAACAGATATCTTTGAAAAACTAAATAATTTTCGCACAGATGATTATTCGCAGCATCCCGTTGATCCGGACCGAAGCTGCAGTTCAGGTCTTGTGATATGCGTGAATAAATGGAGCAGACGTCATCTCTCATTCATAAACAGATATCTTTGAAAAATGAGATAATTTCTGCACAGATGATTATTCGCAGTATCCCTTTAATCTGGATCAATCTGCAGATAACCTCTTGTGATATGAGTAAATACATAGAGCAGTCGTCATTTCTATATCACAAACAGATATCTTTAACAAACTCGATTATATCTGCACAGATGAATATTTTCGGAATCTCTTGAATCCGGACCAAACCTACAGATTAAGTTATGTAATATGCGTAAATACACGGAGCAGTCGTCATTTCTCATTCACAAACAGATATCTTTAACAAACTAGATCATATCTGCACAGATGATTATTCGCAGCATCCCTTTAATCTGGACCAAATCTGCAGATCACTTCTTGTAATATGCGTGAATACATATAGCAGTTGTCATGTCTCATTCACAAACAGATATCTTTGAAAAATGAGATTATATCTGCACGGTTAATTATTTTCGGCATCTCTTTCATCTGGACCAAATCTGAAGATCACTTCATGCAATATGCCTGAATACATAGAACAGTCGTCATCTCTCTATCACATATAGATATCTTTAAAAAACAAGATCATACCTGCACAGATGATTATTCGCAGCATCCCGTTAATCCGGGCCGTAGCTGCAGATCATGTCTTGTGATATGCGTGAATAAATGGAGCAGACGTAATCTCTCATTCACAAACAGATATCTTTAAAATCAGATCATATCTGCACAGATGATTCTTTTCGGAATCTCTTAAATCCGGACCAAATCTACAGATTACATTATGTAATATTCGTAAATACATGGAGCAGTCGTCATTTCTCATTCACAAACAGATATCTTTGAAAATGAGATAATTTCTGCACAGATGATTATGCGTAGCAATCTTTTTATCCAGACTAAATCTACCGATTACGTCTTGTGATATGCGTGAATACATGGAGCAGTCGTCATTTGTCATTCACAAACAGATATCTTTGAAAAATGAGATAATTTCTGCACAGATGATTATGCGTAGCATCCTTTTTGTCCGGACCAAATCTGCAGATTACGACTCGTGAAATGCGTAAATACATAGAGCTGTCGTCATTTCTCATTCACAAACAGATATCTTTGAAAAACTAAATAATTTTCGCACAGATGATTATTCGCAGCATCCCGTTAATCCGGACCGAAGCTGCAGTTCAGGTCTTGTGATATGCGTGAATAAATGGAGCAGACGTCATCTCTCATTCATAAACAGATATCTTTGAAAAATGAGATAATTTCTGCACAGATGATTATTCGCAGTTTCCCTTTAATCTGGATCAATCTGCAGATAACGTCTTGTGATATGAGTAAATACATAGAGCAGTCGTCATTTCTATATCACAAACAGATATCTTTAACAAACTCGATTATATCTGCACAGATGAATATTTTCGGAATCACTTGAATCCGGACCAAACCTACAGATTAAGTTATGTAATATGCGTAAATACACGGAGCAGTCGTCATTTCTCATTCACAAACAGATATCTTTAACAAACTAGATCATATCTGCACAGATGATTATTCGCAGCATCCCTTTAATCTGGACCAAATCTGCAGATCACTTCTTGTAATATGCGTGAATACATATAGCAGTTTTCATGTCTCATTCACAAACAGATATCTTTGAAAAATGAGATTATATCTGCACAGTTAATTATTTTCGGCATCTCTTTAATCTGGACAAAAATCTTAAGATCACTTCATGCAATATGCCTGAATACATAGAGCAGTCATCATTTCTCTATCACAAATAGATATCTTTAATAAACTAGATCATATCTGCACAGATGATTATTCGCAGCATCCCGTTAATCCGGGCCGTAGCTGCAGATCATGTCTTGTGATATGCGTGAATAAATGGAGCAGACGTAATCTCTCATTCTCAAACAGATATCTTCGAAAAATCAGATTATATCTGCACAGATAATTATTTTCGGCATCTCTTTAATCTGGACCAAATCTGAAGATCACTTCATGCAATATGCCTGAATACATAGAGCAGTCATCATTTCTCTATCACAAATAGATATCTTTAATAAACTAGATCATATCTGCACAGATGATTATTCGCAGCATCCCGTTAATCCGGGCCGTAGCTGCAGATCATGTCTTGTGATATGCGTGAATACATAGAGCATACGTCATCTCCCATGCGCAAACAGATATCTTTAACAAACTAGATCATATCTGCACGGATGATTATTCGCAGCATACCTCTCATTTGGATCAAATCTGCACATCATGTCATGTGATAAGCGTGAATATATATAGCAGTTGTCATCTCTCAAGCACAAACAGAAATCTTTAACAAACTAGATCATATCTGCACAGATGATTATTCGCAGCATCCCGTTAATCCCGACCGCAGCTGCAGTTCACGTCTTGTGATATGCGTGAATAAATGGAGCAGACGTCATCTCTCATTCATAAACAGATATCTTTGAAAAATGAGATAATTTCTGCACAGATGATTATTCGCAGTATCCCTTTAATCTGGACCAAATCTGCAGATTACGTCTTGTGATATGCGTGAATACATGGAGCACTCGTAATTTCTCATTCACAAACAGATATCTTTAAAATCAGATCATATCTGCACAGATGATTCTTTTCGGAATCTCTTAAATCCGGAACAAATCTACAGATTACATTATGTAATATTCGTAAATACATGGAGCAGTCGTCATTTCTCATTCACAAACAGATATCTTTGAAAAACTAAATAATTTTCGCACAGATGATTATTCGCAGCATCCCGTTAATCCGGACCGAAGCTGCAGTTCAGGTCTTGTGATATGCGTGAATAAATGGAGCAGACGTCATCTCTCATTCATAAACAGATATCTTTGAAAATGAGATAATTTCTGCACAGATGATTATTCGCAGTATCCCTTTAATCTGGATCAATCTGCAGATAACGTCTTGTGAAATGCGTAAATACATAGAGCTGTCGTTATTTCTCATTCACAAACAGATATCTTTGAAAAACTAAATAATTTTCGCACAGATGATTATTCGCAGCATCCCGTTAATCCGGACGAAGCTGCAGTTCAGGTCTTGTGATATGCGTGAATAAATGGAGCAGACGTCATCTCTCATTCATAAACAGATATCTTTGAAAAATGAGATAATTTCTGCACAGATGATTATTCGCAGTATCCCTTTAATCTGGATCAATCTGCAGATAACGTCTTGTGATATGAGTAAATACATCGAGCAGTCGTCATTTCTATATCACAAACAGATATCTTTAACAAACTCGATTATATCTGCACAGATGAATATTTTCGGAATCTCTTGAATCCGGACCAAACCTACAGATTAAGTTATGTAATATGCGTAAATACACGGAGCAGTCGTCATTTCTCATTCACAAACAGATATCTTTGAAAAATGAGATAATTTCTGCACAGATGATTATGCGTAGCATCCTTTTTATCCAGACTAATTCTACCGATTACGTCTTGTGATATGCGTGAATACATGGATGATTATTCGCAGCATCCCGTTAATCCGGGCCAAGCTGCAGATCATGTCTTGTGATATGCGTGAATAAATGGAGCAGACGTAATCTCTCATTCTCAAACAGATATCTTCGAAAAATCAGATTATATCTGCACAGATAATTATTTTCGGCATCTCTTTAATCTGGACCAAATCTGAAGATCACTTCATGCAATATGCTGAATACCTAGAACAGTCGTCATCTCTCTATCACATATAGATATCTTTAAAAAACAAGATCATATCTGCACAGATGATTATTCGCAGCATCTCTTTCATCCAGACAAAAGCTGCAGATTAGGTCATGTAATGTGCGTAAATACATGGAGCACTCATAATTTCTCATTCACAAACAGATATCTTTAACAAACTAGATAATATCTGCACAGATGATTATTCGCAGCATCCCTTTAATCTGGACCAAATCTGCAGATCACTTCTTGTAATATGCGTGAATACATATAGAAGTTGTCATGTCTCATTCACAAACAGATATCTTTGAAAAATGAGATTATATCTGCACAGTTAATTATTTTCGGCATCTCTTTAATCTGGACAAAAATCTTAAGATCACTTCATGCAATATGCCTGATACATAGAGCAGTCATCATTTCTCTATCACAAATAGATATCTTTAATAAACTAGATCATATCTGCACAGATGATTATTCGCAGCATCCCGTTAATCCGGGCCGTAGCTGCAGATCATGTCTTGCGATATGCGTGAATAAATGGAGCAGACGTAATCTCTCATTCTCAAACAGATATCTTCGAAAAATCAGATTATATCTGCACAGATAATTATTTTCGGCATCTCTTTAATCTGGACCAAATCTGAAGATCACTTCATGCAATATGCCTGAATACATAGAACAGTCGTCATCTCTCTATCACATCTAGATATCTTTAAAAAACAAGATCATATCTGCACAGATGATTTTCGCAGCATCTCTTTCATCCAGACAAAATCTGCAGATTAGGTCATGTAATATGCGTGAATACATGGAGCATCGTCATTTCTCATTCACAAACAGATATCTTTAAAAACTAGATAATATCTGCACAGATGATTATTCGCAGCATCCCTTTAATCTGGACCAAATCTGCAGATCACTTCTTGTAATATGCGTGAATACATATAGAGTTGTCATTTCTCATTCACAAACAGATATCTTTGAAAAACTAAATAATTTTCGCACAGATGATTATTCGCAGCATCCCGTTAATCCCGACCGCAGCTGCAGTTCACGTCTTGTGATATGCGTGAATAAATGGAGCAGACGTCATCTCTCATTCATAAACAGATATCTTTGAAAAATGAGATAATTTCTGCACAGATGATTATTCGCAGTATCCTTTAATCTGGACCAAATCTGCAGATTACGTCTTGTGATATGCGTGAATACATAGAGCAGTCGTCATTTCTATATCACAAACAGATATCTTTTAACAAACAAGATCATTACCTGCACAGATGATTATTCGCAGCATCCCTTTCATCCAGACAAA